>NW_007728641.1:31286-38297 GCF_000696425.1 Galeopterus variegatus | reverse complement strand
TTTCTTGATTTATTGGTATTTCCACTAGGTAACACTAAACCCTGACATATGATTGGATTTCACTGTTGTGAGAAACATCCTCACCCGTCCAAGGCCAAAGGATGCACATGGAGACATGAGGTCCAGCGATGTGAGACTTTAATTACAGCCTTGCAAGGTTCAGATGGATGAAGGGCAGGCACACGGAAAAGGGCTGTAACAAGCAATTTATTTCCTAGTGCACAAGTCCCTGCCCCCACCTCCTCATTGGCTGAGAGTACCACAGGGTGAATTTTCCTCTGTGTCTTTTTATGGCTTGATAGCTGATTTCCTTTTGGTGCTGGATAATATTTCTTATCTGAATGTACCACAGTTCATCCACTCACCTACCAGATGACATCTTGACTGCTTGCATGTTTTGGCAATTATGAACAAAGCTGCTATAAGCATCCATGTGCAGGATTTTATGTGGACATAAGTTTTGCATTCATTTGTGTAAATAAATACCAAGGAGCATGGTTGCTGGATTGTATGGTAAGAATACGTTTAGTTTTGTAAGAAGCCATCGAACTGTCTTCAAGTGTGGCTGTACTGTTTTACATTCCCACCAGCAATAAATGAGAGTTCCTGTTGCCCCACATCTTCACCAGCATTTGATGTCAGTGTGTCAGATTTTGGCCATAGGTGTGTGTAGTATCCTGCTGTTTTAATTTGCAATTTTTTAGTGACATATGATGTTGAATGTCTTTTCACATGTTTACTTGTCACATGTTTATCTTCTTTGGTGAAGTGTGTATTCTGGTCTTTTGCCCATTTTAAAATCAGGTTGTTCATTTACTTATCGTTGAGTTTTGAGAGTTCTAATATTTTGGGTAACAGTCCTTCATCAGATGCATGTTTTGCAAATATTTCTCTTGGTGAAGTGTGTATTCTGGTCTTTTGCCCATTTTAAAATCAGGTTGTTCATTTACTTATCATTGAGTTTTGAGAGTTCTAATATTTTGGGTAACAGTCCTTCATCAGATGCATGTTTTGCAAATATTTCTCCTAGTCTGTGGCTTTTATTCTCGTTATCTAGGTGCTGTTTCTTTTTAAAATTTAGCTATTGGCAATGATTATTTGGTCTCATATTAAAAGCGAAAAGATAATTTTCTCACATACGAGCAAAAATATAAACTATAAGGCAGATTGCCTTTTTCTTGATTTATTGGTATTTCCACTAGGTAACACTAAACCCTGACATATGATTGGATTTCACTGTTGTGAGAAACATCCTCACCCGTCCAAGGCCAAAGGATGCACATGGAGACATGAGGTCCAGCGATGTGAGACTTTAATTACAGCCTTGCAAGGTTCAGATGGATGAAGGGCAGGCACACGGAAAAGGGCTGTAACAAGCAATTTATTTCCTAGTGCACAAGTCCCTGCCCCCACCTCCTCATTGGCTGAGAGTACCACAGGGTGCACAATCTTCCCTGATGACATCTAAGATTACCCTGATTTACTACCTCTTTGTAAAAAATTTCTTTGTCTGAGGGTTCAGGACAAGCCCGTGAAAAAGGCCCACTGAAGCCCTGTGGAAGGAGAAACAGTAGGGGATGAAGAGAGCAATAAAGGACTAGTAACTCATCACCATCTCAAGGAGAACTTTATCCATTCAACGACCCCCAGGAATGGACTGGACCAGTCAGACAACTTTCGGGCTGGGCCTGAATTGTTTCTGAAAATGAATCACTTGGATTATTTTCTTACAACTGTTAACAATAGATTACTAACAGATTGTATCATTTCTAGTTTAAAATCACTAAACCTGTCATCACATAAATAACCATTAAAAATAAACATAGGGCAGGAAAAAATGAAGAACATGGAGGGTGCTAAATTTCCTACAGATACTATTTTTATTTTTTTGTCTTTGAATAGCTCATATTTAGCAGAAAACAGAGGCTGCTTATAGATCTCTGAATGTTTTAAAGGAGACTCTGCTCTTAGCATGTATGGTGAGATAGATAATTTTCTAACTATGAAATAGCTAACTAGTTATGACCTTGGGGACCACTTAAAACAAGTATCCTCTGCTCTCCTGGTGGGCTTGGAGCAAAGAAGCTGTATTTTGCACAGCACATTGAATCATAATGGGCCATGTGCTGCTATGAATATTCATAAAGCTACCATATTCTGCCTGCCCCAAGATGATTCCAGTGGATGTTGCTAGAGGGATTTGAAATATCACTTTTGTAGTATCCTTGAAAAGAATACACACATCAGGAAAAATAGAGCTAGAGCCTGGGTAATTCTGTCCTTAGTGTGCACTTCAGAACTCTCCTCCAAATGATTTTGCCCTGTAGCAATGGCACAGAAATCCATCATAATGACAGAAATGAGAGGTTTAAACTTTCTGAGAATCTTAAAATAGGTTAAATTAAAATCTAAGTGGTCACCGTGGTATGGTTTTACTATCACACTTCCTCATACATAAAAAGAGCTGGTCTGATTCTATAAAATAGCAGTGGTCACCGGAGGTTGTGATTTCCAGATGATACATTTAACTAAAGTCATAGCTGCTTTAAAATTACTACCAAAGATACTGGGACACTCTTGATAAGGAGATAATCATATTTCAACAACAGACATTTTCTCCTATACTTTCAAGTTAATTTAATACTGCTCATTACCCTCTGACCCCAAATGGTTGGCCATGCTGACTATAAAGCCTATTTCTACATTTCATTTTCTTAATTCTTCTGTGGAAACTGAAATCAAACAGGCATATGCATAGTCCAGTACCTGCATGCTTGGGAATTCTTGAGTGTGCCTTTGTAGAGAGGATCATGATGACTGGTTGTGAACTGAACTGCAGTCATTGACAGAGAATGAGGTTGTTAGTAAAGACCCTTGCTGGGGATTTGGGTTCTGTGTATCTTTGCTTCATCACATAATCATGGCAGTACTGCACATTCATAATGGCACCGCTGTAGACAAAGGTTGGCAGATTCTTGCTTGCTTTCTGCTTCAATGTACTGTGCATTAAATGTGTAGTTTCATTTTCATTTTCAGGTTTTTTTTTTCTCTTTTGCTCTAAAGCAGTCCAGGATTCTATTGATGTTATATTATATTATATATCATTATTTTATATACCACTATACGTTATTCATATTATTTTGTTTATTTTTGTACATAATGTTTTTCACTTTTATGCTGTTTACTGTGGTAAAGGAGAAGAATCAAGGTGAATCCAATAGTATTCTGCCTCAGGTCCATTTCTCCGACATTCTGTTTTATCAGTTACCTTCTTTCCAAACCTAAAAGAGGAGAGGTGATCTCAATTTAACCCTAGGATAGGGCCACAAGTAGTATCCAATCAATCTGCAAAAATGGCAGAATGGATTTGCTTTTATGAGTGTGGAGTAGTTTCCTGGATGAAGACCCAGGCTGGGTCTATTTGTAGGGCTATTGACAGCCACTTTATGAGGACGCTTCCTGCTATACGGGGCCAGGGAGAGGAAGGAGAAAAAATGGGCACAGTAAGCTGACCTGGATATAAAGCCTTAGTATTTAGCTAGGAATAATGATTCTGAGGACACACTGGCAACATGTGTGATGGGAGGTGGGAGAAGAATTGAAAGACTGTTTTCACCAAAAAACCCCCCAGAAAACAACAACAAAAAAACACTATAAGATATTGGGACACAAACCATCTGCCTCTAGGAAAGGAATGTGCCATGGGCACTGTATTGCACAGCACCATTCATACTTTGAGAATACACTGGGCAAGTAAATGGTACTGAAGTGGGAAACCTTTTCCAGGCCCATGTGGGGACCCAAAATTTTGTTTAGAAATAGGTCAAGGGAGTTCATTCCTTTGTCCTAACATGAAATTTGCTTCCGTGTTAGTAAGCAAACCCTTGCATCCTGCTTAGTGTGATCATGTCAGTAAGATCCTCGTGTAGCACTCTTCCCCCCTGGAGGTCTCTGTGCTCTGCTTGGGCTGCAGGGAACTGCTGACAGGGCTCATTTTGCATCCTTTGAAAAGCTAAGGATTTACTCTCAGATGTAAGTCCATTTACTTATATCTGTTCGTCTGGAATCTAATTTGTGTCAACCTTGAATAAAAACTGAGTGGTTGTTATCATTAATCTTTGAACCCAGAAGAACCGTTTTGGTCCAGCCTCTTTTTAGGGTGAAGAGATATTCTCATCAAGAAGTACAGAGTCCAGCTTTGTCAGTTTAGATGTCAAGTGCATATATAGTAGTATAAGGAACATGGGGAGGAAAAGACTGGCAGGGCAGAGTTAGGACAGCAGAGGAGACTGTGGTGTCTGTCTTCACATCAGCTGGAATCATGGAATCATATCTGAGGCTGCAAGAGATCAAAACCCTCCACAGGCCAGTGCAGAGCCTGGGGGAGAAGGGGTGGCTCAGAGTGTCAGAGGAGGAGCAGGGAAGCCTCCAGAAGGATCATAAGAGAGATGATAATCATGCCAGACACCACGTCTCTGACTCTAAAAAACACCAAGAAAAAATTCTAAGACTATGTATGAACTGAGGAAATTTGAATTACTGTTGTGGTTGTGGTTGTGACTGTGGTTATGGTTATTACCTCATTTATATGAGCATCCTATGTGCCTGGGTATAATCATAAAGTTAGATTTCCCCCCCATTTTTTTTTTGTCTTTTTTAGTGATTAGACTCAACAATTCACACAGATGGAAGTTATATTGCTATCCTATTTATACATTTCTGCTCTTGGTTCTGCAAAGTCAAGACTCACGGTTCAGTTTTTATGGAAAAATTATGCACTAAGTGGTGGCGTGGATCCTCTAACCCATGCATGAGGCTCAGTGTGACAGTTTACTATAGAGGAAATTGGTATCTGTGGATAATTACAGTTTAACTGGTCTCTTGGTATCAGAAAAGTGTCTGCTATGCAGTCCTTTCTGATGCTTTCTTAATACGGATCTTCATTTTAGCCAGTACCAGTGACTGTGTACAAGATGAACTTGGCAGCAGAAGACTACAGATGGTGAACCCTGAATCTGCATTTTAGCAGCAAGAGCATCTGGAGTCCTGTGCTTTCCTTGTCCGCATCTTAGCATCTGAATTCTTAGCATCTTAGCATCTCTTGTGTACTGTTGTTACTGGTATTAGTTCTGTAGAGGCTCTAATTTTCATTTGGAATGCACATTTTTGTTATTTATAGGCTCCCCCCTTTTTCACTTTAAAAAAAAACCCATTTGCAAACTATTCTAACATCAGAAAGGAAATTTCACCTCTATGAGCATGTAAATGTTCTGACTCTTTGAACTTAACATGGTGCAAGTACAAGCACATTTTCCGTGTGTATCCTATAAGGTGATCTACCTTTCCTTTTCTAACTGACCTTGTCTGCTATGACCTCCCAAAGAGATGGTTGTAGAGGATCAAGATCAAATAGCACAAAGCCTTCCATTACATGTGTTTCAAAACATTGCAAGGTAAAGCCAGATGAAGGTCTTGAACTCCACCAGCTACTTGTTTCAACTTGTTTGTTTTAACTCATGTTTTAACTCATCTTTCAGTTGGATCACGTGAGTAAATAAATTAATGAGTATTTGTGTGTAGGTTACGAGGAATTTAAAGTACATCCTAAGAGTTGTAATGTTGATTGCTTTTATATATTGCAATGACTTTGAGGGTGTCCGCTAATGACTCCTTAATTACAAACTTGCTTTTCTTAGAAAAATCAACTAATTGCATCATTAGTAACTTAATTTTCTCTCTACGTATAACTTGGTATTTTAATAAGTTGCTACATCTGGGATTCCACTAAATGTTTGGAAATATTAAGTTTATTTTTTTATCAGGTAACATATTCAAATGGTTCAAGATTTGTATTTTTGATCTCACGAATTAAAAAAAAAAATATGCACTAAGCATCCTGGAAGACCCAACAACATTAGCAACAAAGCATCTTGGTTTGATTGATAGTTTTTTTACTTCATAACTATGTGAGCTAAAATAAATCATTTAACTATCTCATCCTCAGTTTTACTTCATGAGGCTGGCTGAGCGAGTTTGGGACTACTTCCTTGAATGATATCTGGCCTGTTGTGAAAGGTTAATATTCTAACATCCTAAAAAGAGTTTACTTCTTGTAAAAATATGTATGTTTCCTGGAAAATGTGGTATTTCTTGGAAAACTGCTTAAATAAATTATGTACCTATTTTTATCTTTAATTCCATTAATTTCAAAGATTCCTTTGAAATTTCATTTTCCTTGCAAAATTATATCTAATATAAATCTTATATAAGGTAAAGGACTTCTTAAATGCCTGTAAATTAATAACAATCATACATAATATGGGCAAAAAAGAAAAATTAATCTTATTATAGCACAGTGAAATGCATTTCTAAATTAACTTAGCATTATAATGGGAAACATACTTCCTGAATATTGTATCAGACTTAATCACTGCTAATAATTTAGACTGTTCACTTAATTTATAAAAGCATGTACATAGATGTACTCTTTGCCATCATTGGTTTAGAAATAATCTTTAGAGTTAGAACACATTTGAATATCAAAAGCTATTTTTGAATGAGACATAACAGAGAAATATTTCTTATAATTTATAATCGTCAAATTAAGATTGGAATATTTCAAGGTTAAATATTAATAATATATTATATATAATATTTCATTTAAATTATATTCTATAGAAGTTAATATTTAGTTTTAAATATTTAAGACAAAATAAATATCAGAGAAATTTTGGGGATGAGAGAAATTTCTTGATTAGCATGGTGGTTATGAGAGTATATACATCTATAAAAACTCAGTGACGTGTGAACTTAAAATTTGTCCACTTTATGTTATATAAATAAGACTTCAATATTTTTCAAAACAACTGAAGAGTCTGTGACAAATGATCATTAGATTGATGGTTTTGTTGGAGTAAATATCTTATAAAATCTAGAATCATTTAAACTCAGTAAAATGAAATAAGTGCTAAAGTTTTGGTAAGGGCTTGTTAAAATTAAACTTTTATTATT
>NW_007728641.1:28340-31276 GCF_000696425.1 Galeopterus variegatus | reverse complement strand
TTGAGTGTTAAGTGGTATAGATGTGCTACAGTTCATTTAACCAGTCCCCATTGATAGAGTTCTGGGTTGTTTCCAGTTTTCGCTATTACTAATAAAAGCTCTTGTAAACATTAAAGTACAGATTTGTGTGGAGGTAAGTTTTCATTTCTCTCAGATAAGTACCTAAGAGTGCAATTGCTGGTATGATAAATGCATTTTTCATTTTATAAGAAAAGGCAAAACTGTTTTCCAGAGTAGCTTCACCATTTTGCATTCCACAGAAAATGCGTGTGATCTATTTTCTCTCCATTCTTGAGAGCATTTGATGTTTACTATTTTTTTTTTTATGTAGCCTTTCTACATAGGTGTGAAATAACATCTCACTGTGTCTTTAATTTGCATCAAGGCTACTGATATTAATCACCTCTTACGTATTCATTTGTAACCTGAAAATCATTGCAGTGAAAAATCTGTTCATATGTTTTGGAAATTTTCTAATTGGATTGCTTCTTTTTATGCTGCTGAATTTAAGAGTTCTTGATATGTACTATACACTAATCCTTTTTTCAGATATGTGTTTTGCAAATATTTGTATAAGTCTTTCACTTGTCTTTTAGAACTCACAATAGGATCTTCAGTAAAACAAAGATTTAATTTTGATAAGGTTCCATTAATCAATTTTCCTTTATGGATCATGTTGTTGTTGTCAAATAAAATAAAATATATCCTTGCTTTTCCAAAAATCATAAAAAAACAATCCCCCCCCGAAAGACCCAAGAAAGCTCGTTTGCCCCTTCTGCCATGTGAGCACACAGCAAGAAGTCATTATTTATGAGGAACTGGTGCTCACCAGACACCAAATCTGCTGGCATCTTGATCTTGGACTTCACAGTCTTTAGAACTATGAGGAATAAATTTCTGTTCTGTATAAACCAAAATAAATAAATAAATAAAATATTCATCACCTGAATTTATATCATAAAGATGCTTGTTTTTGACTAGAATTTTACAGTATTACGTTTTACATTTTACATTTAAGTCTGTGATTCATTTTGTGTTAATTTTTTATAAGGTATGAGACTAAAGTCAAGACCTTTAAAAATTAATTTATTTTTTAATTTAGCCTACAGATGTTCAATTGCCCAGCACCACTTTTTGAAAAGACAGTCTTGTTTTCTATTTAATTGCCTTTAACCTTTGCCAAAAAATCAGTTGGGCGTAATTTATGTAGGTCTCTTTCTGGGTTCTCTATCCTGCTCCACTGATTTATTTGTTTATTCTCCCCCAATACAACACAGCTTTAGTGACTATCTAAGAAGTCTTGAAGTCAAATAGGCTAATTCCTCCCGTTTTATTCTATGTCAAAATTGTTTCAGATGTTCTAATATCTTGTCTTGCACATATATATCTTAGAATAATAGTGCCTATACCTCCAAAACTTTTCTGGGATTTTGACAGAAATTATGCTAAACCTGCATCTTAATTTGGTAATTATTACATCTTTACTATATTGAGTCTTTCAATCAATAAACATAGTATATCTTTTCACTTATTTAGGTCTTCCTTGCTTTCTTTTATCAGTGTATTCTATTTATCAGCATACAAGTCTGGTTCATGTTTTGTTAGATTTACAACTAATATTTCAATTTTTGTTTAGTGACTATTAATGATACTGCATTTTCAATTTTGGTGCCTATGTATTCATTGCTAATGTACAGGAGTAGGTTTTTTAAAATGTTTATTTTATATCCTGTGACTTTACTTTGCAGGATAAAAGATATTAGTTCTATGATTTTTTTTTTTTTTTGTAGATTCCTTGAGATTTTCTACATAGACAATCATGTTATCTGCAAATAGAAACAGATCTATTTCTTATTTTCCCATCTGTAGGACTTTTATTTCCCTCTTTTTTGTATTGTACTGGCTACAGTGTCCAACACTACCTTAAATAAGATTGTGAGAGGAGACATTCTGATCACATTCCGTATCTTAGAGGGAAGGCAGTCTTTCATGTATAATATAAGCTGCAAGTTTTCTGTAGATACTGTTTGTGAAGTTAAGGTAACTTCCCTCTATTTCTATTTCTGAGAGTTATTATCATGAACATGTGTTAAATTTTGTCAATTTTTTTTCTGCATCAATTCATATAATTGTATAATTTTTCTTCTTTAGTTGATATTATGGGTTACATTGATTGATTTTTAAATGTGGAACCAGGTTTGCATCCATGGAAAGAGCCTTGCTTGGTCATGATGTCTTTTTATATACTGCTAACTATATTTGTTGATATTTTGTTATGGACTGTTGGGTCTATATTTATGAGGGATATTGATCTGTTGTTTTCTTTTTCTCTGTACCATTTTTGCCTAATTTTGATAATATTAAAGTTGTAAAAGAAATTGGGAAATGTTTGCTCTTTTTTGGTAGAAATTGTGTGAAATTTATATTATTTTAAAAAATATTTCATAGAATTTTCCAATGAGCCCAACCAATCCTGAATATTTGTCCTTTAGAAGTTTTAAAATTATGAACTTAATTTCCTTAATTATAGTGCAGTTCAAATTATTTATGTCATATTAGGTGTGCTGTGGGTGTTCATTTTAACTAAGTTTTCATACTTATGTGTTGAGTTTTGTTAATAGTATCACCTTTTTATGTTTTTGATGTCTACAGGAAAAGTAGTAATAACCTCTTTCATTCCAGATATTGGCAATTTGTGTCTTCTCTTTCATTTTATCATAATTTTATACAGATTTGTTAATTTTATTGATATTTTCAAATAATCAGCATTTTTCATTGATTTTCTTTATTATTTTTCTATTTTATGTTTCTTTGACTTATCTTTATGATTTCTGTTCCACATTATGGAGTTTATTTTGCTCTTATTTTCCGGGTTCTTGAGGTGAGAGCTGAGATAACTGAACTGATATTTTCCTCTTTCCTAATAGATACATATA
>NW_007728641.1:24105-27703 GCF_000696425.1 Galeopterus variegatus | reverse complement strand
ATTTTATTGATATTTTCAAATAATCAGCATTTTTCATTGATTTTCTTTATTATTTTTCTATTTTATGTTTCTTTGACTTATCTTTATGATTTCTGTTCCACATTATGGAGTTTATTTTGCTCTTATTTTCCGGGTTCTTGAGGTGAGAGCTGAGATAACTGAACTGATATTTTCCTCTTTCCTAATAGATACATATAGTGCTGTATATTTCCCTCTCAGCACTGTTTAGCTGAGTCCCACAAATTTTGATATATTGTATTTTTTTTCCATTCAGTTCAATGTGTGTTCAATTTCCCTAGATACTGCCTCTTTGACCCATGGGTAATTTAGAATGTGCCATTCTGTTTCCAAGTATTTAAGATTTTCCTGTAATTTCTCTATTATTCATTTCTAGTTAGATTACACTGTTGCCAGGAAATACATTATTCTCTAAGACCACAATTTCCTTAAATTTATTGAAGCTTGTACTATGATCCAAGACATAGTTTAATTGAGTATCTATTCTGGGGACACTTGAAAAGAATATTGGACTTCCAGTTTCTGGTTCTACACGTAAGGAGCTTGAAAGTCCTGTTTTAAAAACAAGTAAAAATGTGAACAAACTAAAAAATAAACAACTCTTCTTAGATCCATAAGAGAAGTGAGGTCACAGGGTAAACTACTGTCCCCCAAATTGAAATGACAGGTAGGCAGATACAGAGAATCACAACATAATGGTGCAGAAACATCCATGGGAACCAGTGCCAGGGTAGGAAATCCTGAACTGTACCTGATAAATTGCTGGAGGTTAGGTATGGACAAGTCTGAGAGTTAAAAACTCCAGGGGGGATCCAGTCACAAGGGAGACCCCACACTTTTGTGAGTTTTACCTCCAGGAACTTGGCCATAATAAAAATTAGAGAAAAAGCCCTTGCGCCTTCAGCAGGGGAAGGGAAAAAGAAACCATTTAAAAATATGCCAGAACACTTTACTCTTCTTAAAAAGTTCTGCTCTCAGGAGAATCTAGTTAAACAGAGACTAACCCACTTGGGTTTTATCAGAGCCTAACTGACCTGAGGGAGGGGAAATACCCATCTCCAGCTAGCTCTATCCTTCCATGTGGGAGAAGAAAAATACCCAGCTACAACCCACTCTAGCCATCATGTTCCACCTAAGGAGAGAGAAAAAAACTGAGAAACATTCATGAAGTTTATAGTCCAGAGACATAGGCTCACTAAGAGACTAGACCTAATCATCTGATTATAGGAGGTTTCCCATCCCCAACACCACCACATTACTAAAGGACTGCAGTTCATTCTATCCAGGACATCATGTTCAGCTACCAAGAAACAAGACATACTAAAAGGCAAAAAGCACAGTTTGAAGAAACAAAGCAACCCTCAGAACCATATATGGCTCTGAGGCTGGAATAGTCAAAACAGGGAATTTAAAAAAATTATAATTATTATGCTAAAGGTTCTAATGAATAAAGTAATAAAGTAGACAGCATGTAAGAACAAATGAAAAATGTAAGCAGAGGGATGAATTCCTATGAAAGATCCAAAGAGAAATGGTAGAGATAAAACAAATAAATAAACAAAAAAAACCCCTGTAACAGAAATAAAGAATGTCTCTGATGGACTTCGTAGTAGTAGACTGGATATGGCTGAAAAAAACCTCTGAGTTAAGCATATAAGATAAACCTCCAAAACTGAAAAGCACAGAGAACAGAGTGAAAAAGAAAAATAAGGACACACTATCCAAAGACTTTGGGACAAGTGCAGAAAGTATAATATGTACATAAAGAGAATTCCGGAAGGAGAAGGGAGAGAGAAAGGACCAAAAACAAATATATGAAACAATAATGACTAACAATTTTTCCAAATTAATATCAGACATCAAATCACAGATCTAAGAAGTTCAAATAATTTCTGCCAAAAAGATATAGTTCAGCATGACATTTTCAAAGTACAGAAAATCAAAGATAAAGAAAAAAATCATGAAAAATGTCAGAGAATAAAAAAATTCTTACCTATAGAGAAGCAAAGATAAGAATTGCAATGATTTCTCCTCAGCAAGAAGAGAGTGGAATGAGATATCTAAAGTATTGATTGAAAAATTCACCAACAAACAATTCTTATTCTGTGAAATTATTCTTCAAAAGTGAAAGAGAAATAAACTTTCTCAGACAAATGAAACTTAAGAGTATTTCTTGCCAATAAACCTGCCTTGCAAGAAATGTTAAAAGAAATTCTTTAGAGAGAAGGAAAATACTCTGATCTACATAAAGAAGGAAAGAGCATTGAAGAAAGGATAAGTGGAGGTAAAATAAAAACTTTTATTATTATTTTTAATTGATCTAACAGATAACGGTGTATTTTAAATAATAGCAACAATGTATTTGATTATGTATTCTTATATAAATATGCTTACACAGGCTTACATGCAAGTCAAATGAATGACTGCAGTGATTCAAGGGACAGAGAGAGGGATTAAGATTATTTTGTTTTTATAAGGTAATCGCACTACCCATGAAGTGGTATAGTGTTATGTGAAAGTGGGCTTGGATTAGTTGTAAGTGTATACTGTAAACTCTAGAGCAGCCACTAACAAAGAAAAAAAAGANTGGATTAGTTGTAAGTGTATACTGTAAACTCTAGAGCAGCCACTAACAAAGAAAAAAAAGAGAGAGAAGAATAACTAATACGCTAGGAAAGGAGAGAAAATTGAATCATATAAATGCTTAGTTAAAACCACAAAAGGCATAAAAATAGTGGAAGAAATATAGGTATAAAGGACAAGAGCAACAAAAAGAAAACAGTAACAGATATGATAGATATTTATCCAACTACATCAATAATCATTTTGAGGTTGATGCTCTAAATGACCAATTAAAAACTGAAGATTATCAGAGTGGATTTAAAAATAAGACCCAGGGATATGCTGTCTACAAGAAGCCCACTTTAAATATAAAGGCACATATAGATTAAGGGATAGAGAAAAATTCACCATGCTACCACCAATCAAAACAAAATGGGAATAGTTATACTGATTTCAGTTAGAGCAGACCTCAAAGCAATAAACGTTATAAGCAATAATGGGGAGAATTATAAAAGGATAAAGGGGTCAATTTTCCTAGAAGAACCAGAGTACATTGTTGGTGGGATTGTAGTACAGCCTTTATGGAAAACAGTATGGCGGCTTCTCAAACAACTACAGATGGAACTACCAAATAACCTAGCAATCCAACTACAGGGCGTATATCCAAAGGAATGGAAATCAATACGCCAAAGGGATACCTGCACTCCCATGTTTATCATGGCTGTGTTCACAATAGCCAAGATATGGAACCAACCTAAATATCTATCTATGGGAGATTGGATAAAGAAAATGTGTATTTTTGGTTTTTTGTTTTTTGGGTTTTTCCTGTACTTATTAACATTGTTGGGTGAATTTCTTTGGGTTTTCCAGTTTAGAAATTCAGCTCTTAAATCTGAAGGTTTATTTTGTTGTTGTTGCCAAATTTGGGGTGTTTTAGCACCCCAAAATGTTACTGTACTCTTTTTTTTTTTTTGTCTTTTTCCGTGTCTGGCAACGGATCGCAACCCTCAGTGTCGCC
>NW_007728641.1:9413-23216 GCF_000696425.1 Galeopterus variegatus | reverse complement strand
AAGGAGAAAGGCAGGGAGTCCTCATTACTGTCAGATGAGGATAGAAATCTAGGTTCCCAATTCGTCTCTTTTGACTTGGGGGTGGGGTTAGACATGAGAGAGGGGCATTTTTCTCCTAAGATCTGGGTCTATATTTGTTGTTCTCTGGCACCACTCCAGTAGGGGAGGGTGTTTATTGTCTCCTTATAGTCTGGTGTGGGTGCAAGTCTGGGCTCTGCACTCAGACTTTGCTGCCACTGGTGAGAGTGGGCCACTGTTGGGACTTTTGACTGGAGCGGTGGGGTTATTGTCTAAGGGGTTCTCATTTGTTAGGTTGCCTCTTTCCTGGTCCTTTGGGTCTAGAGAGCAAGCCTTTGTTGGGGCTTGTTAGTCTGTACTTGGTGTTTCTGGGTTGCCGCTGTCTTCAGCTCTAAGTCTGGTATATATGAGGCAAAAAGAAAACCCAAGGAATCCACCACCTGCCATTATTTGTAATTTCTTGGGTCTGTAACCCCTCACCAGTTGGCCTTCTCTCCACCTTTCAGAGTCTTTTTTATGTTTGTTTTATATATAATGCCCAAGGATTTTAGTTGTATTTAGCATGAGAAATAGAGAAAAGCATGTCTAATCCATCTTCCTGAAAGCAGAACTATTGGCAAGGTTTCTTTTCTTATATGCATCACTTAGATATGAAATGTCAAGGAATACTGAAATTTTTTAAAAGAAATAGCACTATATAGAAAATAAAGGAATACTTGAGGTAAAATAGTGTTTGTACCAGTAATACTTGAAAGTATTAGATTTTATATTAAAGTAACTTCTTGAATTTTAAAATGAGTTTTGAAATGGCAAGGTCAATGAGAATAGAGTGGTCAACTTACAGTATTAAAGGTCTGTTTCATCTCTTTTGGTCATGTTTTTACAATATGTTATTACAGGATTTCAGGCAGCATTTGCAATTTTGAGCAATTTCTCTGGCAGGCTGGCTCTACTATTTTGCCTTGAATTCTGAACAGCACTGAGTAGAACCAGACAATTTCTCCATCTGTTCTATGATTGTTTTTCAGTTTCTATTTAATAATCCACATTTAAAGACCTTTTCCCCTTTAAAAAAAATTAGAGATACCTTCCTGATTTGCATTGCAATTGTCCATACATCAATAAAAGAGAATACTCCAATATTAACCCCTTAAATAACACCAGGTCTATATGTCTGTGAAATTGTTATAGTACAGAGTTCTAGTGCCCCTGTTTTTTTATACTAATTGCATAAACTACCTTAGGAACAGCATTAATATTAATTTCATTTTTTGTTAACATTATTTTAAGTACTAGTATTTTCTGAAGCATATCTAACTTCAGGTGATAAACATTCACTGTAATATAAACCAAAACACGTGAATTCAGTAAATCATATCAACATATATACATGAAAAGCATGGGACTAAGGGCTAGAAATGTGTAAAATGAACAACAGTCCTAGAGCTTGGGATTTTCTGGATGTAACAAGAGTACAAGTGGGAAGGCTGAACTCATAAACTGCTGTTTCCAACTCATAAACTGGGATTCCAACACGTTACCTGAGACCCATCAGACACAAAAGAGTCTGTTAGTCAAAGTGAAAAATCGATTCACATAAATCTGAAGTTACATTAGATCCATAACACATGCTGGAACAAAATAAAACTGACATGTAAAGTGTTTGTTTTTTCCTTTCTTTTTTTTTATTTTTTGTTACCTTTCCTCTTTTGTATCCTTAGCCGTTTTTACTCAATTGCTTTTACTGATTCTGAGTATACAGTATTCCTAGGTTAGAATCCAAGACATGTCCTTCCATTTTCTATTTACACTCTTCAATCACCCATTTTATTGAAACCAGCTATGCCAGCCTTTGCCAGTTACTAGTTCCGGATTCGTGTCTCCCATCCTGAAGGTGAACTCAGGCCCAGCTCCTTGTGGTTAGCTCTTTGCTGGGTGTTTTTGCTTCCTTATCCTGACAGCTCTCATCAGCTGCCCCTGCTACATTTCAACATCATCTTCCAGTTCAGGCTTTAACCTGGATGACTGTCTGGGGCCGCTGCTTCCAATTCCTCTCACTTCACCATGCTACTGTCCTAAAATGAGGCTTCATGTAATCCTTCTCTTGATAAAAAAACATTTACTAATACCCCTTTGTAAGGTCTCTGAGGAAGGAGATGCTAGCCAGGTAAAGCAAGAAAAGAAGATTTTATTAGCAAGCGGCTAGCAGACCTGCCGGCCTGAGCCAAAAAATGGCATCAGCGCTGAGAGGCAGTTGGGTGCCTTCTTTTATAGGGTTAATGTTGGCATCTGGCATAGCCTAGGAAGATGGTCACGATGTTTCGTTCCGGGTATAGCTTGCTCACAGGAACAGAGATTTGGGGAGAGAGAAACCTTGGGCTAACTGAGCGAGACAGTTACAATGTCACACTCTTGGTGGTGCAGCCTGCTCAGCCTGCTGGTGGGAGCAGAGACTTAGGGAAGCAGAGACTTTGAAGAAGGAAACTTAGAGAAATGAAACTGAAGGGTGGGGGCTTTCGAAAGGTCAGGTTCTCAGTTCCAGGGACCTAACACCCTTTGTGGCTGCAAGTAATACAAACTTAGTCAAACAACTTAATTAAAAAAAAAAAAAAAAAAAAAAAAAAAAACATGGATGGGGGAAGAGGTACATGGACAAAGCTGAACCTGGGGCATACAACAGTACAACACGCCAGCAGTCCTGCTTTCTCTCTGTTCCTCAGTCCTGTGTGTTGACCCTTCTAGTGCTAACTGCTGGCTTCATTGTCCCCGGGAAGATAATCACGAGCAGCCCCAGGCCATGCCATCTGGTTTTGTAACCCCAATGAAGAAAGACTTTGTACCTTCTACTGATTATGAGGCAGGGCAGAGATAAATCTAATCAGCCCTTCATGTGTCGGTCCTTTGGACAGATAAGAATGTGTTACTCTGATGTAGTTGGGTCCAAGCACATACTCCTATATACAGGGTGGGAGTGGGTAGGAAGCGGGGGTGTGACTGGGTGGAAGGAACCTAACTCATAAGGAGCAACGGATGAATTATCTTGTTGCTGAAATGTGCCCTTTCTGTTCTGGGAGAATCCCATCTACCTTCTCAGTGCAGTCTATTGGCATTTTATGGTTCATGGCTTAGAGGCTCGAGAATGTGGGCCTTTGAGTCAGTTAGGGTGCTGGGATTCAAACTCCAATTGTGTGCCCTTGAGACAGTCACTTTAATACTCTAAGCTTTAGTTTCTGAATCTCTAAAATAGAGATGAAAATAAGAAATCTCATTAGTTGTGGTAAATACCCAATGAAATTATGTATGTAAAGCACTCAGCCTAGTGCCTACCACGTGAGTGCTCAATAAATATTGGCTATTTAGCAACGCATGAAGATTCCTATCTCCTCATAGCCTACTCAACAGGATGTAATTATAATTTTGAATTTTTTGCTAATTCAAAAAGTAAGAAATGGCATCTCACTTTTAATGATATGAAAGATGTGAATGATATCTCACCTTAAATGCTTTAATTAGCATTTTCTTTATTGTGAGTGAGGATAAACATGTATTTTCATATGTTGAAGAAACTCTTTATAACTTTTCTGTGTATGTTTATTTATTTATTTATTTATTTATTTTTGTCTTTTTCGTGACCGGTAAGGGGATCGCAACCTGTAAGGGGATCTCAACCCTTGGCTTGGTGTCATACACACCGCGCTCAGCCAGTGAGTGCACCGGCCATTCCTATATAGGATCCTAACCCGCGGCAGGAGCGTTGCTGAGCTCCCAGCACCGCACTCTCTTGAGTGTGCCACGGGGTCAGCCCTGTGTATGTTTATTTTAAACATAAATTTTAAATTTTAAATTTATGTCTCTTGCTCTAGTGGTATTTTGGTCTTTTTACACCTTAATTTTCAAAATATCTATATATATTATGGTTGTTAGCCTTTTATCTATGTTATATCTTTGTTATAATATGTTATATTATACATATACATATATATATATTATAAGTACTTTCTTCCAGTTCGGCAATTGTGTTGTGATTTTGTTTATAGATTGTTGTGGGGATTTTTATCCAGGCAAAAATTTTAAAAAATTGTTGTCTAACTATCAATTTTCTTTTATTGCATCTAGATTTTGAGTCATAGTTAAAACATATTTCCCCATACCCAGAATAACTCATCTATCCATGCTCTGCTTCAGTACTGTTTCTTTTGTTGTTTGTTTTGTTTTTTAGATTCTGAATCAATTTGGGTTTATTATTATATTCGATGTGGGGTAATAAACTCAATTTATCTCTTTCCAAGTGTCTAACAAGTTGTTCCAGCAACGTTTAGAAAAAGTCCATCTTTTCGACTATGATTTAAGATGCCAACTTTATCAGATATTAAAGTAACACGTGAGTCTGTTTCTGGACTTTATCTTTTATACCACTGGTTTTTCTGTCTAGTTATGAGCCAGTACTATACTGTACAAATTTTATAGGGTTTATAGAATGGTTAAAGTTTGATAAGTTTACATCTCACTGGTGGCTAAAAAAAGCATTTTCCTGGCTGTTCTTGCAAGCCTATTTTTCCATATAAAGAATAGTATCTAATTGTCTAGTTTCATTCTTTTGGGATTGTGTTAACTTTATAATGTAACTCTGGGAGAAATGACTTCTTTGTAATAATGGTGACTCATTTTAATGCTTGAAATCAAGTGGTTAAATTTAAATTAACATGAATCACTGATTTAAGTCAGATTATTTTTCTTATTTTGAAGTGTTTTCTTTATAAATAGCTACTATATTAGAATTGAAGATAAATAAACGTATATATGAGAAGGTAAGTTGAGTGCTATTGGTCCTTTTCTTTACTTTCCTAAAATGTATTGTGTTTGTAAAAAATGTTGACAAAATCTATGTATAACAAAAGCTTTCAAACAACTCTTACTAAAGTAATATACTGTAATTAGAGTTTACATTTTCTCAATCTTTGGAAATTCATGGTCTGAAAGTTGTATATACATGTGTATATATATATATATATATATATATATATATAAGCTTATATACGATATAGTATATAAATATCTATATATAGTATATATGTAATTTGTAAAATATATATATATACTTGTATAGATAGATATATATTTCTTACTATATATAAATATATATTTCTTTTTATGTATCTATTTCTTTCATATATATTCTTAAAATAAGGCACTGACTGCAATTAAACTAAACCAAAAACTCCTAAAAAGCTTACGAAAAATCTTAAATCAGTATTTTGAAATGCATTTTCTTACTAAGGAGAATTGGTCTCTTAATAAATGCATAATGGTTACAGTCAGAGCCCGTGCAGAGAATTCAAGTCCCTTTATTCCTGATGTCACCAAGAGGCTCGTCATGCCACTAGGTGGGGTTAATACCTGGCAGCCATAAACCTTTGCAGAGGAAACTCTGTGCAAGATCCTCCATCGTAAATATCTCTTGTCCTCTGAGATTTACAAAAATTATTTTTGGATTATATAGGTGTTTACCTAAAAATAAGTGTTATTATAATTTTACATTTTGTTTATTTTGTGCATCCTACATTTCCTATATTTTTTAACTAGAATTTTTACATTTACTAAAAGAAAAATATGATTTCAATATAAGGGTTTTTGTGGTCTTTGGACAAAATTGTATGAAGCCATATCTCAAAAATCACCAGTCTATTTCATAGTGGTAGAGCTAGATGTTTATTGACATGTGTGGTAAATAGGTTGGTATATAAAATGTAGAATTTATTTAAATAGATAGCCTACTAGAAAGTTTATGAGAATTATAATTAAGAAACCACTAAACCATAAAATATTTTCTCAAATGGTTACACATGACAAATAAACCTTTCCTATTATATAATTTATGAGTGTTTTAGGAGCCAATGCTGAATAATTTCCCCAAAGATGCTGAAGGAAAATGATTGCTATTAATTTTAAACTTTAGCATGTCATAAGGATAAGATGTATGGAAAGTTTATACATGTTTAATTGCTACGAATCAATTCTAGATGATGAAATTCTAGAAGGAATCATGGGATTCTGTTATTTTATATATAATTTTAGAAAATAAGGGCAATACAGACATTTTCTGAAATGAGTATCTTTAGACACATTGGTATTAAATTTTATAATTCTACCTTTGTTTTCACACCCAATTATGATATTTATCACTAATTTTCTTGGAAGAAAACATTAATGTTATGCTTTACATAATTTAGGAGGAGCTCAAGTGACTGTGGCTTTCTCCATTTAATTTTACTCTAGACTTGTACATGCCTGGAGAGCCTATGAAATCAAATACCATGAAAAAGCATAGAAAGTGTTCCTAGAGGGAGTTTGGAGAAAAGATCAATTTGTAATTTGTCAGTATCGAAAAGTTTGGAAAAGGTTTGTATTAAAACGTAAACCATTATCCCATCAGATATTTCAAGAGGCTGAAACAAGATTTTTCAGCAACACTTAATTTTTTAAAAATTGAAGAAATTACTCTGAGACATAGCCTACAACATAATTACAATCTTAAATTAATTATTAGAAAACCATGATAATTGTGATTAAACCTTATAATTGTATTCTCCATCACAAAGCTCTATTAGCCTGTCATTTGCTAGGACAAAAACATTTTTTTTATGACAGAAATGGTGTTATAATGAACTTCCAAAAGAGTATTTTGTTTTTAAAGGAACACCTTTTTACAACACTTCTAAACATTGCTGTTTTAGGTCTTTTTGTACTCTTATCTGTTATTGAGGATTGCAAGGAGCTTTTATTTATGGAAGGTTTTACAGTTAATCCTTAAACAATGTGGGGATTAGGGGCACTGATCCCCTGTGCAGTCAAAAATCCTCATATAAATTTTGACTCCCCCCAAATTTAGAAGTAATAGCCTACTGTTGAACGGAAGCATTACCAATAATGTAAACATACTTTGTATGTTAAATGTATTTTATACTGTATTCTTACAATAAAGTAATCTAGAGAAAAGAAAATGTTAAGAAAATCATAAGAAAGGAAAAATACATTTACAGTACTGTACAAATATTTACTGAAAATATCAGAGTATAAGTGGACCTGCACAGTTCAAACCATATCGTTCAAGGGTCAACTGCATTTCTTGACTCTTACTATGTCAGATATTAAAAGTGAGAAGGTTTTTATCCATTTATTCATACATCTAAAAATAACAATAATAAACCTGTTAGATGTTAGAATATTTTATGAAAATATAGTTTTCAAAAACATTTACTGAGATGAATGTCGTTTTTCAGTTTGCAAATCTTTTTAATGTTTGGTTTAATAGATGACATATCTGTTTCTGTTGCAATATGTTGTTTTGGTTAAAGTATATGAAGTCTGGCTTCAAACAGACGTGCAGTCGGAAGAGGAAGGAGTAGTGTGCAGATAATTGTGGATATTCTTTGACACTATAGCAAAACATGACAAGTGGTAATTAATTAAAGGTTGCTTTCAATGTGATGAGAAATCATGTCATCAAATCTTTTGTAATCAGCTTCATTAAAACCTATTGATTTATTTTGCTCTTCAACTAGATCTTTTGCACATACATGATTTTGTAACTTCATTCCATGCTAATTTTGAAAATATCGGTTTACTGAATTATGCAGAACTTCCAAATGTTAACAGAATTCGTTATATAATATCAAAAAATCACATGCTAGTATCATAAAAAAGTCTCATTTAAAAAGTCTTCAAATACTGGGAAGCTATAAAACTCCTGGTAAGGGGTATGTGTTTTTTCTAAATTCTTGTTTTTGTTTATAAGTTTGAATTCTATCTTTGTCAACAAATGTGGTTAGTTGTTTTCCTTGAATGGAAAAGCTAACTTTATTCATTTCTTGAAAAAATATCTGATAAATTCACATCTGAATAACCATATTTTGTCAGATTTTTTGTTATTCTTTTTGTTTTTTTTTTAAGTAAAAAGTGCTTTCCATCAAAGAAGTGGCTAGTTAAGCTCCCAGCTCAATCATACAGTTTTTCCTCCAAACAACCTATACACTTTGATAGGCAGCAGAAGTGCTTTATGCATGCATCCTATTTGTCATTAAAAACAGGTATAATCTGAGGTTAAGATTTAATGAAATCAATAACCTCTACTGTACCATGAAGGACATTGTGACCCCCGCACTGTAAGATCATGATAGTAAATAATATAATGACTAGTAGCACAGTTTGATGCGTCTGCCTTCATTCATGAGAAGGTACTGCCGCCACCGCTTTGAATGATCAGTGCAAATCCCAACCCAACTAAAAGGTAAATAAGGTCTAATTGTCATGAAAATAGTTTGCCGATTTTCTCTATTTTTTATATTTTCTATTCCTTTTATCTATGCTCTAATTTTTATTATTACTTCCTTTTCTAGGTCTGGGCTTAGTTTGCTCTTTTTTCTAGTTTCTTAAAGTGCAAAGATGATTGTTGATTTGAGATCTTTCTTTTTTATTAATGTATGCATTTTCATTAAATAAATTTCCCTTTTAAAAAACTTGCTAAGAGAATAAATATTAAATGTTCTCATCACAAAAAATGTTAAGTATTTGAGGTAATGGATACGTTAACAAGCTTGGTTTAGTTATTCCACATCGTATTCATAAATCATACTTTGTACCCAGCAAATTTATACACTTATATAACAAATTAAAAAAAAAAAACAAATAAATAAATAACAAGTAAATAAAATTAAAAATAAAGTAGTTTGATCTGGAAGATCTCCTGAATGGGTCTTAGGCTCCAGAAGTTCATGGACCACACTTTGAGTACAGTGGGCTAGATTATTCTAAATGTATTGTCGTTAATTTTGTAGGAGATTGCTAATTCAAAAAAAAGAAAAAGTTAATGGAAAAAAAGAGAGAAAATACACTCTAAGTCAAATTACTTTTAACATGTGCTGGTTATTATCCTTTGCCCGTACAGATAGGTCCACTCTCTCCTTTCTCCTTTATGTTCTGTACCTCAAAAGGCTGATCTCCATGGACTGTATCTACTGAGCTCATTGGCTTCCAGTGGATTTGGCCAACGGAAACACTGGTGGGAGATCACAGGGCAGAGGATGAAAATATCAGGGTATTTATTCTCCCACTCCCTTCTTGCCAGGCTGCAGTTTGACAACCATTGAATTTTTCTACCGAAGGTCACACCTCTCATCGTGGCTATAACTCAGGGTTAGGAGAAATAACATCTTTTCACTATTACTACTTCCTTGATGTTTCACCATATTTTACTAGTTCTAGTAACCTTGAAACACTTGTGATAATTGTCACTGTATTTCTCTCTCTTTTGATACTCTTTGGAGTGTTCTATATGTTTCCTATAAGACACATTTTTAAGAATAAGCTAAAACATTTTAACATTGGCTAGAAGATAGGGTAGCTCAGTTAAATAAATATGATGATTAACTAAGTGTTAACATGTGTATCACATCCAAACCAAGGAGTAAAGTTTCTCAAATATATGCAATATAGCAATATAATTCCAAATTTTACTAATAACATTTTATTTTTTATTTCAGGATTTATAAAGTAACTTAGCACATTCCAGTGTCAGAGGTCAGTCTTATAAATATTCAGTATCATGAAGATACTAAAATAAATAGTATTGACTATCTTTTATAATATTATTGATATATACAATGCTATTTTTGTGCTGATTTACTATCACAGCTTAGAGGTTGTTCTATTTTTAAAAACTGCAATAATCTCACTTTAATGGAAATGTATTGTTTTAAAATGATTGGGACAAAAGTGTTGTTGAGAATAAATAAATCTTTAAAAAAAATAGCAGCAGAAAGAGATGTGTAAACAATTAAAACTAATACTATGTGATTACTGCTTCAGTTACAACAATGCTTTGGGAGAGTGAGTCTGACGCAACTGATGGAGCTAGGAGCATGGATGATTGAACTGGAGCCAGCAGGATGAATGAGATTTCAATAGGTGGACAAAGGAGTGAGAAAGAGGTGGGCATTCTAGGCAAAGGAAACATCATAAGCAATGTACTGACAATATGTAAGATATTTAATGTAAGTGAGTTATCTGTCAAGAAATTAGGTGTGATGATGGAAAACCATAATGAAAAATTTGATTGGGGCTTTGGATAACTTGTTTATCAGTCATATTTCTATTTGTCCTTAAAGTGGAGCTTGCCCAATGTTTTAACATAATAGAATTGATGATTTTGTCCTTTTTGTCACCAACATGCCTTTCATATAACCTAGTTTTAGTACTTACCAACCCCATTGCAGTACACGATTGACTGTGGGGATCCCTGATGGATGGCAAAGTCCCTTTTTTATCTGTATATCACCAATACTTGGCACAAAGTGGACATTCAATCACTACATGTATCGAATGGACAAATAATAAAAACTCAATTGTTTGAATGGTTTTTTTTTTGTTTGTTTAGATTCCAGGTTCAAACTGAAGGCACATTTTTCCAGTTGTTTAATCCCAGGTGGCATTTTAAATTTTTAAAAAATTAATAGCTGTCATTTATTGCATACTTGATGTAAGCAGAGAACTGCAATTTATTATCCTCATATGTTCATCTTTTGTAGAATTCATTTATGTATACTTGAGTAAAACGATGTTTCCAAAAGTTAAGTAAATTGGCTGAGGTCAAACAGTTATCATACGCTGCCTTCTCTTGTCAGGACACTGGTCATTGGATTTACAGCCCACACCAAATCCAGTTTGATTTTATCTCAAAGTCTTTAACTTAACATTTGCAAAGGCCATATTTACAAGTAAGTTCATATTTACAAGTTTCTGGGTGGAAATATCTTTTGGGGGCCACTATTCAAACTCATTACAATGGCCTAGAAGCCCTGTGTGATCTGGACCACTCTTATCTCGTCCCCTCCTACTCTCCTTCCTCACTTTGCCCCAGCCGTGCTGTTGGCCTCCTTCTACTTCTGGAACACATCATAAGTGTTTGCCTTTGGGATTTTGCTCTGGTTACTGCCTCTGCCTGGAACCCTCCACCGATAGCGCAGGATTCACTCCCACCTTCTTCAAGTTTTTGCTCAAACTCTTGTCTTCTGCCCTGACAAACATTTTTCAAATTGCAACCATTCTCAAAACCCAGGCTCGGGCCGGCCCGGTGGCATACTCGGTAGAGTGCGGCACTTGGGAGCGTGGAGGCGCTCCCGCCGAGGGTTCGGATCCCATTTAGAGACCAGTCCGCTCACTGGTTGAGCGTGGTGCGGGCACGACACTGAGGGTTGCAATCCCATTACCGGTCATGAAAAAAGACAAAAAGGAAAAAAAAAAAAACCCAGGCTCAACTCCAGCAGTAATTCCTCTTAACAGGACTTACGCTACATTTTTATCTTCTATAACACTTATTGCCTTCTAAAATACTATAAATTATTTGTTAGGTTTATGTTTACCATGTGCATCAGCCCACTGGTTCGCAGGCTACAGAGGGACAGAGATCTTTTTGTCTCTGGTGTTCACTGATGTTGTATCCCAAGAGAGCACATTTCTTCAAAACAAAGTTTGTAGTATATGCTAGGTCCTTCATAATAGGAAAAATAAAACAAATTCCTTTATAGATTAAATTGTAATTAGAGTTAATAATACTTAGGTACATATCTGCTTTAAAATTTCTGGATCTGTGTTCTTCATTTGCTTTCCTTAGCCTTAGTCTACCTTTATTTCTCTATATCATCATGTTTTCTCTAACACATGAGAATTGTTAGCCTCATACCTTTTTATTTACTACTTATTTTTTGCTGTTCCTTTAACTCACAGTCACATCTTATCGGCTTAGGCCTATAGCCTTTCTCACTTTTATTACTTCTTAAATTATAAAGGAAAAGAAGATAAATGCAACTAAACACTAAGAAACAGGTAGTAAAATTTTATAAGTAAACTTAATCAATGTAAATCTGAAAAGAAAAGCATTATTTGCACTATAATTGCAAGATGTACTTTACAAACTTTTTCACATCATGGCACACATAAAAATGACAATATTTGGATGTCAAACTGAGATTAAACAGAATATCCTGTTCTCAGCCAGTGGTGATGTGCCCTGAATGCAACTGACCCAGACTTGAAGCAGCCACCATGAGGCCATGGAACTCAATTTCATGGTATCCTGTGCTATTCATGGAACACTGGAGTGCTTCAGCTTACTGGTTGGAAAGCTCTGGCTAATATTGTCACTGAATGAAGAGTGTATACAAATTAATTTTAAAAAATAAATATAAATCACAGAAGATAAAATGAAATAAAAAAAACAGAAATGCAAATTGAAAACAAATATATTTCAAACTCAGTAATAATTAAACACATGAAAATTTAAAGAATAATGATGTATCTTCCCCCATCATGATGAGAAATCATTTGAAAATATATTGTAATTACTCGGCATGAGTGGTTAAGTTGGTAATACATATTAATATAAAAATTGCTCATTTCTTTGTGTCAGCCATTCAACAGCTAGGAAAACAGTCCTTGTCAACATTAGCATAACGTACAAAGATAAATGTAGAAGGAGTTAGAAAACTTTTAAAAGGGTTCTTGTCTTTCACTGCATTAGAAAACTTAACTGTGGCATCCATTAAAATAGTAAACATTTGGAAATGATTCAGATATTCATCAACAGAAAATTGGTTAAATGATATGTGAAAATAATGGCATATATGTAAATATGCACTGATAAAAAATGTCAACATATTCTGTTAGGTAAAAAAAAATGTAAATCGTAGAGTGATATGATAGTTCTATATACAGAAGGTACAGTGTGATACCATGTGAGATATGTACACACACACACACACACAAATATGTTGTTTTTTTTTTCAATATACATACAGAGAAAAATAGAGCAAAGTGTTTTTATAATGGGGCTGAGAAGATGGAGTTCTTAGATAAGACTTTTAATTTCTAATTAGCATATAGTTAAAATACCCAGTCTGTATAAAGTATTACTGACTGTCAATTATCTCTTTAAAAGCATTGTATATCTTACCTCTCTTAATCCATAATGTTTGAACATGGAGAAAAGCGAGTTTTAATGTGTAACATTGTGTAAAAATCTGTTCATGATCTCATCACAATATCTTCTAACCCTTTAATTCTCACCCTGGTCTCTCCTTACACTAGAGAAAAGAGGTTTTTGGGGGGAAATTTGCTTCATTATTTCACACCTGTTTGTCTTTAAAATTTTCCTACTGACTGATATTCGATCAGCAGACCTATCCACCTCTTACACACCTTTCAAGATTCATCTAACTAACCTTGTCCCTTGAAGCCTTCCATTACTACTTAATAACTCATATGACTCTATCTTATCATTAACCTTACAGTGATTCTATGTTTGCATTAATACACTTTATTATTCACGAGTTACCTGCATATGTCTAGTACTTAACAGGGAGAGAGGGTGAGAGGGAGAAATGGATGAAGGGGTGTAAGAAGAAAGAACAGAAGGAAGGAAGGAAGGAGGTCAGAAAGTAGGATAAGAGAAGCAAAATTAAATATTGATTATAGCCACGTGTTTATGGAAAGTTACATTTTTTAATTAATGAGAGTCTTAGGAAAGTTTAGTAGGATAAGATTTGTTGTCAGAAGGGCCGGCCCGGTGGCGCACTGCTATAGTGCGCCGCTTGGGAGCGCGGTGGCACTCCCGCCGAGGGTTCAGATCCCACATACAGACCGGTTCCCGCTCACTGGCTGAGCGAGGCGCGGGGGCAACACCGAGGGTTGCGATCCCGTTGCTGGTCCCAGTCCAGTACGGGGGCGACACTG
>NW_007728641.1:5893-8413 GCF_000696425.1 Galeopterus variegatus | reverse complement strand
CGGCCGGTCTCAAAAAAGAAAAAAAAAAAAAAAAAAAAAAGATTTGTTGTCAGAAAAATTCTGGAACATGTGACAGTGCCAAGAAAGAAAGGGTTTAGATATGGACACTGACAGTTTCAAAATCAAATGGTGAAAGTAGTGTTAATAAGTAGAAAGATCCTGAGTACTTTACAGTGTCTAGGCTGGTCCTGAAAACTTTGCTAGCCCATCCACATCTTCCACAGGCTTTCTTTATTCAGCAAATCCAGAAAGTATATTCTCCTTTTCTTAAGCCATTCTTTTATATATAAGAAATCTTTTATAGTATGCAGAAAAAATAGCTCAACATAAATGTGAGTTTCCTTTACAGGTTCCAATTGCAGAATTTCACTTTGCTTTGTGCCAATGAGTGCCTGAGGCATCTGTGATTCACTGGAAGCTGAAATTTGAAATGGAATTTTCAATGTTTAAATTAAGCAGTCTGAAACTGTCTGCAAGACAATTTCCATAAAGGGAAGTCACATGGCCTAGCCAAGTCTTGTCTTTCAAATCAGCAAGTAAATATATACACTAGTAAATATGCATTATGTATGTATATATTTAGCATGTCTAATCAGCATAAAATAGTCTAACAGATTATAATTACCAAAGAACTAAACTTAAATATCTCTTCTGTGAACATTTGTTTTATTTAATTTAGTATTTCTGGATGAAATAAATCTCCTATGGTTTTTTCCATATTTGGATTAATTTCTCATGAGAGATTTCAGATAGATTCATATTTTCTCATTTTTGAAATTTTGAATTAACTTACTGTTAAAAACCATGTGGATTTTAAGCCTTTGCAGTTGTATGTATATCAAGAAACTTTGAGTAGTAAAAAAATTTTAAAGCCATATGAGTTGCATATTTTGGAGACTTTGCCAATATCAAAATCTTGCTTTTCTCTATTAAAAACTAACTTAAATTTCCTTTGTTAAAAAACGTCTTGACCCATATACTTCCCGCTAACAGTCTTAAAATGTTTTATTGTATAAATCTGACCTCAAAATGATTTTTTCCCTCCTTAATTATTTTTTCTTTAGATTTTTAAATTTAACATAAGTTGTGTTGCCTGCTACTATGTATCAAGCCTTAGTCTGGGCTCTTGGGATATATGAGTACACAAAATAGACAACATTTGTTAACCTTAGGACTTATCCTTACATTCTAATTTCTAGGAGTCTTCATGTTGAAGTTTGAAAAAAATAGAACAAATTCATGTTCTTATTTGACAAAACACCATATTTTCTGAGCATTCCACCATAGGTTTATTGTGTCCCTGTCTGAAATCATGCAGATGACTTAGCTGTATATGCCATGTCCAGGAATTTCAAGTATGAACAATAGAATAAGAATGTCTTGGAGTTGTCACTGAAATTACAAAATTGTATTTGCTCCTAAGACCAAGTACATACGTACACATCGGTTCATCCAGTGAATCATGCATTTCAGAAAAACAGTGACTCTTCTGACATGGAAAATTCTAGTTAAATTTTTAAAAATGTTACAAATTGCCTTGTATTTTATAGAATGAAGGAAGAAAAATAAAACAGAGTAAATAATGTCATTTAAAAAGACAATGTGCAGAATTGTGGGAAGATGGCAGACTAGAGAAATTTAGGACAAGTTTCTCCCACAAAAGACTAGACCAGGCCCACTGCTACCAGCGATGCACTCGCCAGTGGTAGTGTCAAGCCCCAGGACCACCTTCCCACTGTGAGTTTCTCCCCATCTCACACTGCTCTCGCCTGAACCACAGCTCCAGCCACTGCTGCTGCCAGTAGCCATCTAAACCCATGCTACTGCTCTGACCAGGCCAGCCATGCACAGGAACCCTGCCCACACTGCTGCATGAGTCAGCCTGGCTGTGTGTGGGACCCCTGCTGCAGCCACTTGCAGTGCAGTGGTCATCACTAGTGTTTGTCTAAACTGCTGCAGCAGCCGGACCAGCCAGGCGTGAGACCCCTGCCCGACCTACCTCAACAACCAGCTCAGATACTTATGGGTCCCCCACCTGTTGGGCCTCGCGCCTTGGCCGTACAGCAGGTGCCAAGAAAGAAAGGGTTTAGATATGGACACTGACAGACGATGAGCTCGGTCTGATGAGTTTACTTAGATCGATGAGCTTGGTCTTATGCGTAATAACTTCGTATAGCATACATTATACGAAGTTATACGATTTGTCGGGCCTCCCTGAGCCAGAGGCCGACAAAACCGAGCGGGGAGAGACCCCGGTCCAGCCGGGGGTCCCTTGTCACACGGGGCACCAGTTTGTTGGTCCCTCTCCACCGGGGACCAACAACACAGAGCGGGAAGAGACCCCGGTCCAGCCGGGGGTCCCTTGTGGGGCTGAGCGGGATGATGAGTGTCGCTGGCACGGCCCTTCCCCCCCAGGACCTTCCTCCCCGGGGGCCGAGAAAGAACACCACCGAGCCAGGAGAGTGGTCAAAGCCGGAACTCCGTTTATTTGCAGGGCGGCACAGCTTATATAGGGAAAAA
>NW_007728641.1:0-1563 GCF_000696425.1 Galeopterus variegatus | reverse complement strand
CAGAGTGGCTGCTGCTCCATAGCCATAAAACCAGCTGGATCAACTGGATGTGGAACCCTCACTCATGCCATTGCATCAGCCAGACTAGCAGCAAGTAGGATGCCCTGCCAACCCTGAAGCAGTAGCCACCCATCTGGGGGAGGGACCACCCTGCTGCCACTGCCTGCAGTGTGGCAGCCGTCACCAGGGACTGTCCATGCCACCTCATCAGTCAGACCAGCCATTCATGGGACCCCTGTATAAGCAGTCTCACAAGCTGGCCTTGCTACATGTGGGACCCCAGCTATAGTCACATGCAGAGTGGCTGCTGCTCCATAGCCATAAAACCAGCTGGATCAACTGGATGTGGAACCCTCACTCATGCCATTGCATCAGCCAGACTAGCAGCAAGTAGGATGCCCTGCCAACCCTGAAGCAGTAGCCAGCCCAGCTGGGTATAGGACCCCAGCTGCTATTGTCTTCAGCATTTCTGCTCTTGCTGCTGCTGGCAGTCACACACACTGCTGCCACTGCAGCTGCACCAGTCCGACTGGCCAAAGGCAGGATATACAACTCCCACTACACATTGACACAATTCACTCATTGACCCAAGAAGGGTCTCAAACAGAGATATCAAAAAGAGGTAAACCAGTGCAGAGCCACACCCCATGTGCAGTGAGCATGATTGCTATCACCCAGGGAGAGCCCACACAGAGAACCTGGAGAATACAGAAACCCAAAATAACCAAATAGTGTATAGAAGAAAATTCCCAGCCACCACCAAACCATCCCCCAGCCAACGGAAGCAAGGACCCAAGAGAAGCCTTGGACTACAAGAATAAAGAAAGAAAAACCTTGTCCAGAGTCACTCATTCAAGCTGAGGATATCCAGTATACCCCAGTGTACCCATCAAGGTCACAGGACACCAGCCAGGGACCCAACAAGTCCACCAAGGGTTACTTACCTCAGCCAAAGAGTAACAAGGAACCCAGGTACTTCACCTAAGACCTTGAGGGCTAGCCCACATCCTCAATGCCTCGACTAACCTCAGCAAGAAATCACTAGGTGCCCCAGTGACTACAAAACAGAGGCACTCACATACAACTTCGACAATGCATACAGCAGAAGTACCCACATGGAGACTACACTACTGAGTCTATCAGGAACCAATACTAATACAATGATCAATATAAAACACATTTAGAGGAGGAAATCTCTCTCCTCAAAGCCCACTTCAAAGTAATAGAAGAAGCAACTGCTTAACTGGATATCTAGAAATCATTGTAGAGAGACTAGAAATATGAAAAAAACAAGGAAATATGACACCACCAAAGGAATACAACAATTCTCAATTACCAGACCTCGTAGAGCAGGAAAACCTTGAAATGTCTGCAAAAGAATTTCAAGTAAGCATCTTAAATGAACTTGGTGAGATACAAGAAGATTTAGTTAGACAACACAATGAATCAAGAAAAACAATCCAGGACTTGAAGGAGGAAATTTACAAAAAGATAAATTCCATAAAAAAGAATGTAGCTTAACTCCTGGAACCGAAAGATTTGCTCAATGGATTAATAACTACA
>NW_007728640.1:474182-474721 GCF_000696425.1 Galeopterus variegatus | reverse complement strand
TCTGCTCTGATGTTAATGATTTCTTTCCATCTGCTAACTTTAGGTTTGGATTGTTCTTTTTTTTCTGGTTCTTTAAAGTGAAGTCTTAGTTGTTCACTTGCCATCTTTCCATTCTTCTGAGGTGAGCATTTAATGCAATAAATTTCCCCCTTAATACTGCTTTTGCAGTATCCCACAGGTTTTGGTATGATGTATCATTATTTTCATTAGTTACAATACATTTTTTGATTTCCTTCTTGATTTCTTCTTGGACCCATATGTCATTAACAAGAATGCCGTTTAATTTCCATGTGTTTGTATAGTTTCCAGAATTTCATTTGTTATTGATTTCTAATTTTAATCCATTGTGGTCTGAGAAAATACATGGGGTAATTCCAATTTTTTTGAATTTGTTGAGACTTGATTTGTGACCTAATATGTGATCTATCATGGAGAATGATCCATGTGCTGGTGAGAAGAATGAATATTCTGACATTGCTAGATGGAATGTTCTGTAGATATCTGCCAAGTCCAATTGGTCTAGAGTATTGTTTAGATCT
>NW_007728640.1:464374-472614 GCF_000696425.1 Galeopterus variegatus | reverse complement strand
ACAGGCCTCAACCAACCCCCTCTTCCAACTCCTCTCATCCTATTTCCTTCCCCCTTCCCTTCTCCCTCTCTCTGCCAACAAATACACCACAAGAAAAGAAAACTATAGGCTGATATGCCTGATGAATATAGATACAAAAATCCTCAACAAAATACTAGCAAACCAAATCCCATGGCACACTAAATGATCATACAGTATGACAAAATGGGATCATCCCTGTGATGCAAGGATGGTTCAGCGCACTTAAATCAATTAATTTGATTAACCACATTAATAGAACAAAGGATCAAGTATATATGCATCTCAATAGATGCAGAAAAAACATCTGACAAATCCGACACCTGTTCTTGTCAAAAACTCTGAACAAACTGGGAATAGATGAAAAGTACTTCAACATAATAAAAGTCATATGTTAAAAGCCCACAGCTAACACCGTACTCATCAATGAAAAACTAAGTGCTTTTCCTCGAAGACCAGGAAGAAGGTAAGGATGCCCACTCTCACCCACTTCTATTTAACATAATACTGAAGTCCTAGCCAATGCAATTAGGTAAGAAAACAAAATAAAAGGCACACAATCAGAAAGGAAAAAGTAAATCATTCCTGTTTGCAGATGACATGATCTTATAAATAGAAATCACTAAAGACTACCTAAAAGAATTGTTAGAACTAGTAAACAAATTTAGTAAAGTTTAAGGATAAAAAGTCAACATACAAAAGCAGTTGCATACACAATAACTACAAACTATCTGAAAGGAAATTAGGAAAACAATTCCATTTACAGTAGCACCGAAAAGAATAAAATTCTTACGAGTAAGCTTAACTAGTGTTAAAAGACTTGTACACTGAAAACTACAAAACATTGTTGAAAAATAACTAAAGAGCACAGAACAAATGGAATGACATCCTGTGGTCACAGATTGGAAGACTTAATACTGTTAAAGTGTTCATATTACTCAAAGTGATACACAGATTCAGTGCAATCCCTTCAGTGGCAGTTTCTACAGAAATAAAAAAAAACTATCTTATGATCATATGGAAACACAGAATCAACCTTGAGAAAGAAGAGGAAAGCTGGAAGCATCACACTTTTTGATTTCAAAAAAAATATTACAAAGCAATAGTAATCAAAACAATATGGTACTGGCACAAAGACAGATANCTCAGGTCTTGGGCCTCTCCGGGGCGCCACCTCTCTGGTCAGCTTGGACTCTGCCGGGCTGCTGGATCACGGGGCGGTACTACAGGGTGTGTGGTCTCTGCTGAGCTTCCACCTCCCGTGCTGGACTTCTCCCTGTTCCGTGCGCCCTGGCCTGGGCTGCTGGGATGCGCCGAGGCACCGCAGAGCGTGTGGTCTCTGCAGAGCTTCCCCTTTCCCTGCAGGATGTCTCCCTGCTCTGTGCGCACTAGGTCGGGCTTGGGATGGAGCCGGGTGGCGGTGGTGAAGCCTACCTGCTGCTGGATCGCGTGGCAGTAGCCCCCCCCCACAGGATATGTGGACTCTACGGAGCTTCTGTCTCCCTTGATGGACATCTCTGTGGTCCATACACACTGGGCTGGGCTGCTGGATCGTGCGGCTGCAGTGTGGTCCCCATGGCGTTCCCGCCTCTTCTGCCGGACGTCTCCCTGCTCTGAGCACACTAGGTCAGCCTGGGAATGGAGCTGGGTGCCTGCGGTGAAGCCTACCTGCTGGGTCACACAGTGTCAGCCCCACAGGTTGTGTGGTTTCTGTGGAGCCTCTGCCTCCCCTGCCAGATATCTCCCCACTCTGTGAGCACTGGGCTGGGGTGGGAATGGAGCCGGGTGGCCACGGTGAAGCCTATCTGCTGGATTGTGTGATGGCGGCCCTGCAGGGCATGTGGTCTCGGCGGAGCTTCTGCCTCACCCGCTGGACGTCTCCCCGTTCCATATGCACTTGATGTTATGTTTCTATAGTTTAAATTGGTTGATTTGTGAGAGAGAGTGACACTAGGGACTGTCTATTCCGCCATCTTGACCGGAAGTTACAATATTTTTATGATTCTTTGATGGAGTTTGGACGTGTTGTCCCCTCTAAAACTCATGTGGAAATTTGATCTCCAATGTGGCAGTGCTAGAAACTGATTGGTTCATCTGAGTCAGGAAAATCCTAACAGAAATTTGGTGATGGACACAAGTCACACACCCAGAAGAAACACAAGGCGCTAACAAATACATTCTAAGATGTACATAGAAGTGGAAAATAAAGCTGAAAATTGACATTTTTCATTTCCCAAACTGAGAAATGAAACAATGTCAAAATCTCCTAGTGTAAGTATAAATTGGTAAAACATTTTTGAAGATTAGATTGGATTTATAAATAGAAGTCTTTAAAATGTTCATACACTTTCAACCAATTATCCTACTTCTTGAAACCATAATCAAATAATCCAAGAAAATATTTTATTTTTGAATGTGGAAGGCAGTTATATAAAGGTAAAAAAGTGGGCATAAACTGAATGTCTACCAATATGAGAATGGCTAAATAAATTATGGACCTCCACAAAATGTAATATAATGCAGTTATTAAAATCATAATTATGAAGAGTGTTTAAGATGAACTTTCAAGATGTAATATTAAGTGAAAACACAGGAAAAATAACTATGAATAACTAGCTTTGTTTAAACTCCAGTTATGCCTTCAAACAATGACTGAAAAAATATTTTTTAATAAAATTTTATTTTTTGCTAAAAGGGAAATTTATTTAATGTAAAAGCATACATTAATAAAAAAGAAAGCTCTCATCTCAACTATCACCTTTACACCTTTGGAAACTAGAATATGAAGAGCGAACTAAGCCCAGACCTAGCAAAGGGAGTAAATAATAAAAATTAGAGCATAGGTACAAGAAATAGAAAATGGAAAAAAAAAATAAAGAAGTTCAGTGAAACCAAAAGTTTGTACTCTGACAAGATCCAGAAAATTGATAAACCTTTACCTAGATGGACTAAGAAAAAAGAGAGAAGACTCAAATATCTAAAATCAGAAATGAAAGAGAAAACCCATTTGTGATTCAAGTGTTTGTGCACTTAAGGTTGTCTTATTGCTCTCTTAGATTTTCTTCATTTTTAAAATTCTTTTTTCCTTTTCTTTGTCTGCTGGGGTTATTTTGACAAGACTTGTCAAGGTCAGAAATTATTTCTTCTGCTTGGTTAGCCTGCTGCTTAAGTTCTCAGTTGTGTTTTTTATATCATTGAGTGAATCTTTCATTTCCATGAGTTCTGCTACGTTGTTTTTTAAGGTATTAGTCTCTTTGTAAATTTCCTCCTTCATATCCAGGATTTTTTTTTTTTTCCTCATTTCATTATGTTGTCTAACTGAGTCTTCTTGTATCTCAGTGAGGGTCCTTAAGATTGTTGCTTGGAATTCCTTTTCAGTCATTTCAAGGGTTTCCTGCTGTATAGGGTCTGGTATTTGAGAATTTCTGTATTCAGTGGTATCATAATTTCTTGGATTTTTGTGTTTCTAGTATCTCTATGTTAATGTCTGGTCATTTGGTAGAGCAATTGCTTCTTCTGTTACTCTGGAGAGGGGTTTGAGGAGAGAGACATCCTCTTCTTTTTCAGTCTCCGCTGGTGACACTCCTTGTCTTAATGTGAGGGCCACCTGCATGGTGGCCATGACATCAAGCTGCTTTTGTGGCAGCTGTGGCTGTGGCAGTGCCTGTGGTGGGCCACACATGCAGAAGTGGTGTTTTTGTCATGCTCCTTGCCTGCTTCTGTATGGGGGATGCTGCACTCAGCTTCTGCCTAGGCCCCCGGGCATACTCTGCTACTTGTCTGCTTCTGGGTGGAGGGGACTGCTGCCCTCAGCTTCTGACTAGGCTCCCCAGGCATGCTCTGGTGCTTGCCTGCTTCCAGGCAGAGGGTGCTGCTGCCCTTGGTTCAGATTCTCAAACTTTTTGAAGGTTCCAGACATAATTTCATCTTATAAATTTGAAATTAATTTTACTGGCAGAATATATGAATATTAGAAATATGAAATATAAAAATCTCAATCATGAACATGAGTCAATAAGAAAAAAAAACCTGTTGAAATAGGTTGGATTGACTGATTTTTTTTTTCACCTTAAGTTAGCTATTTGTTCATGTTTTTGTCTTGCTAGCAGTAGAATAAGTAGATAAGAAAAAATTATGGGAGAGAAACTTGTGAAAAATCTACCCATTAATCTCCTCCTCTGTGAATCACAAAAATACCATTATTTTTCTGTAGCCCAAAGAACACCCACCTCTAGGAGCCATTGAAGATATTTGAAATGGGGAATGATGTGGTCTGAACTATATTTTAGGAGTACTCTGGTACTCACATGTGTGACTGGAGGGCTGGCAATGAGTCAGTAATGTGGTGCAGTGGTCCAGAGGTGGTGAGGAACCTTAGAAGTAGCATCAGCAGTGAGACTAGAATGAAAGGAAATCAAACCCAAATCTGGCCCCCCGTTTCTAAATGGAAAAGAGTTACCAATTATTCAACAGCTTTCATATTGTTCAATATTACTTGTGTCAATGGTTGGATTACTATGGTCCAGATTCTTTTCATTCTGTTTTTAGAGAAGATTAGTTTAAATCTCTATTTTTGTTTTTTACTTTAAATAAGGAAATTACAGATTATAGGTCATTTATCTATGAATTATAGATAATTTAGAAAAAAGTGAAAAGAGGAAAAACATCCATAATTCCATCATCTTAACAAGACCCCTGTTATTTTACATTTACTTATCCTTGATCTTATAGATTGTTAATTTCTCTGTTACTTAATTCTAGGTAAATCAAGCTCTGATATATGGGTTCCTGAACTAGTAAAGCAATGCATTAGCTGTTATACTATGATGTTAAACATAGTAAATCAAGAGGTTTCATAAGAAACCTTCACTGGACTCTAGTTTACCAAAATCAGAAACTATGTCAATGTCTCTTTTCCTATAAATCTGTCTTGGCCCACCTACCTTTAGATATATAGATATTAACCCCCAAAATGCCTCAGTCCCTTTTGGGCCCATGGATCTATTTCTTTCAGTAAATTGTTTGCACAATTTAAAAAGTTTTTTAGGCTTCTGGTCAAGATGGTGGAATAGACTGTCACCAGCATCACTCTCCCCCACAAATCAACCAATTTACGACTATTAAAAAGCAATCATAGCCAAGCTAGTGTTGCTAAAGTTCAGGGGAAGAGGAGGAGTGACCTACGGAGTGCATGAAGGTAGGAGAAGCCACAAAGAGAGAAAGAAAAGACTGCTCCTACCATTTCGAATCCTGGCCACATCACAGCTGGAGCTGGTAAGCACACGGAGCAAGAGGTGGCAAAAGCTGCAGCCATGTCCTTCCTATGAAGTTGCTGGGAGGCAGCAGGGGAGAAGAGGGCCTTGGTGGCCCCCAGGCCAGCAAGACCACTAACAGGGTTCCGTGGACCCACACAGGAGCGAGGGGCAACAACAACTGAAAAAATGAGCCACTCAGAGGCTGGTGAGTCATTACAAGGGACTGGTGCAAGGCGCACCCCATTGGAAGTGTTTGGAGCATGGGCGATGGGGGAGATGGGCCCTCCAGGGGAACGCTGGGGCATAGCAAGGACAGCTGATCTGCCCTCCAGTCAGCACAGGACCACTCAGTGGAGAATGGTCAGGAATATAGAACTGCATAGGGTGCAGTTTGCTGAAAAAACTCAGGCCCAGACCAGAGTTTCCACACAACCCAGGTGTACCAGATCTCATGAGACCTGGAAGTACAAACAAGGTCAACCATTAAAACCTGAGCTGCACAAAAAGCCTTCCCCAGAGAATCAACAGCAAAGCAGCAATTTACCTCAACTACAGAGCTCAAGTGCTGGTCCCCACAGGATGTTCCTCCATTTTAGAAGTAAGCAAAGGATGACAAATTAGTTCCAGTGCAGAGTTTTTTAAGTAGTGGAAACAGTGAATAATCGAACACAGAACTGAAAGAAAAAACAAAATACCCACAGACCAGAGACAAAGTTTAATATTAACTAGTAATGGTCTCATGTCACCTTTCCCAGGGTGACAGAGACACAAAGGATTACTCAAAGCCCATTTCTCCTGAGCAGTGAGAGGCCCGAAAGGGTTAATTCCAGAACCTTTAAGAGAGAAGCATTCCTCGGTAATAACCCCAAATCAGGTTTTCTCTCCATTTTTATTCTCCAGGCAAGAAAGTTACAGAAAAGAAACATAGGTGGTTACAAAAAGAACAATGAGATCATTGTCATTCTTTCCCATCATAAGGTTTAGCTGTGCCAAGGACATCTGCCTTTAGAGCAAGCATTTTTGTTGTGTTACAATTTTTTTATTTACAGCAGAGACTTTAGTCCTGGGAAAGTTTTCTGTTTTTCCCAAGCTTAGCATTTCAATGTGCAATACCAAAAGGTTAGGCTAAACCTGAAACTACAGGGCTGTTGCCCCATCAAGCTACAGCCTCAGCCTATGCTAAAGGGCTTTGGCCCTTCTAAAACTAGGGACTGTGGTCCTACTAGGCTGTAAGTTAGGCTCTGTGAAATACATTTGCTTTATTAATGTTGGTATCCTCCACAGTCTCACTTCACCAAAGAACACCTATAAAACCTAGAAGGACTGGAAGCCCCCTGGGCCTCCAAGCCAGGGAGGGGTGAGGTCCAGGGGCCTCAGCCACTCCCCTCCGACACCCACACCCAGCCCAGCGAAGACCACCAAGCCACTGCAGGAAACATCTCGGACTCCCAAGCTGGGGCAGTGGGGAACCAAGGGCTTCGGCCACACCCCCCTGCATTTAGCCTGGCAATGACCAAGCCACCACTGGAAGTCCCCTGGTCTCCTCTGCGGGAATGAAGGGGGTTCCACAGGCCTCAACCATGCCCCCTCTCCTTCCTCCTCCCACCCTATTTCCTTCCCCCTTCCCTTCTCCCCTTCCCACCCAACTGCCCTGCAACATCTGAGAATGTAAAAACAAATGGAGCCGGGAACTGACCCCTCCTCCTGCAACCAGGCACACTGCCACTGCCACGGGGCCCACCCAGGGTCCTGACATATGGAGCCAGGGACTGCCTCCTCCTCCCTCAACCAGGCAAGGAGCACGCCCAAAACACCACTTCCATGTGACCACAGCCACTACAATAGCCATGGCTGCTGCAAAAGCAGCTAGATGCCACAACCACTGTGCAATGGCCCACCAGGCACTTGAGTGCATTTACACAGGTAGAGTCACCAGTGGAGACCAAAGAAAAGAAGAGCATATCTCTTTCCATAAATCCCATTCCAGAGTAATAGAAGAAGCATCTACTCTACAATAATAGTGGGGGACCTGAACACACACCTCTCAGCACTGGAGAGATCATCTAGTCAACAAATCAACAGAGTAACCATTACTATTTCAGGGGGAGAGAAGAAATCTAGAGTTATCAGAGGTGGGAGGAGGGAGGGAGAGGAAGATGGGGAGAGATTGGATAAGGGGCATAAAGAATAAGTACAATTTGTAATAGTATATATGCTGATAATATTGATTTGATCAACATACGTCTACATTGAACACTCAAGGTATGTATAATCAATTATTTTTTGTTTGTTTGTTTTTGTCTTTTTCCGTGTCCGGCAACAGATCGCAACCCTCAGTGTCGCCCCCGTACCGGACCGGGACCGGCAACGGGATCGCAACCCTCGGTGTTGCTCCCGTGCCTCGCTCAGCCAGTGAGCGGGAACCGGTCTGTATGTGGGATCCGAACCCTCGGGCGGGAGTGCCGCTGCGCTTCCCAAGCGGCGCACTATCCAGTGCACCACCGGGCCGGCATGTATAATCAATTATGATTCAATAAAAAATAAATAAAAGCAAAGAAAAAGTTATTAACATTGCAGAAAAAAATTTTTTATTTTTAACCAATTTTGTACTTACAGAAATGTATAATCAATTATGATTCAATAAAAAATAAATAAAAGCAAAGAAAAAAGTTATTAACATTGCAGAAAAAAATTTTTTATTTTTAACCAATTTTGTACTTACAGAAAAGTTGCAAAATAGTATAGAATGTTTTCATGTATCCTTTACTCATTTCTTCTGATGATATCATCTTACATAACCACAGTGCAATGATCAGAACCAAGAAATTGACTAAACTAAAGACCATTTTCAAAGTTCACCAGTGTACCCACCATTGTTCTTTTTCTGTTCCAGGATTTTATCTAGGATCTCACGTTGCGTTTTAGGTGGTTTTTTTTCCTTAGTCTCCTACATTCTGTAAAAGTTTC
>NW_007728640.1:453750-463970 GCF_000696425.1 Galeopterus variegatus | reverse complement strand
ATCTCACGTTGCGTTTTAGGTGGTTTTTTTTCCTTAGTCTCCTACATTCTGTAAAAGTTTCTCAGTCTTTATTTTTCTTTTATAACCTTGACATTTTTGGAGAATACTGACCAGTTATTTTGTCAAATGTCCCTCAGTTTTGTTTTGTCTGATGTTTTCTCATGATTGGTCTGAGATTATGTAGTTTAGGGAAGAATACCACAGAAATAATGTTGTGTTTCTCTCGGTGCATCAGATCTATGGCATTCATGATATGAATATGTATTAGTACTGGTGATTTTGACCTTGATCACTTGGTTAAGGTGGTTTCTAATGGGTTTCTCTACTGTAAAGTTACCAGCTTTCCCTTTGTAGTTAGTAAATATTGTGGTGGAGTTACTTTGATACTATCATTTGCATAAATGTCATGGAGTTCTCTACACATGGAGTTAGTGTCTACTTAGAGACCTCATTCAACTTTATTTAGTTACCGTGATATGAATTTCCTTAAAAAACATATCCCCTTCCAATATACCTGCACTTTACACCTGGTTTCATCAAAGGACCCTCCCAGGCTTTGCAGGAACAAAGAAACAACTACAATCCTGTGTAGTTTTTGTTGGTCTCAGTCCCTTTCGTGTCCCATTCATAATGAAATCTCCCATGCTAATAACCTTTAGATTTTTGGACCTCATTTACCCCACTGTCTCTTAGGGCACCAGGCTCCTCCTGATCCAGCATCCTTCCTGGCATCATCTCCCTTTATGCACAAGCCAGTTTCATTTGAATGACTAGTTCAGGCTTTTAAAGAAACAGAGGCTGTGAGGAGCTGACTTTGGTGGTGAGGAATACAGTGGGGGATAATCAGAGTGGCTGCAGCTGGAGCCTGGTTTGATACTTTGGCCTGAGAAAAATAGCAGCATGTTATGCTGTATTGTATGTACTTGTTGTGAAGGAATCACTTTCTGTATTAATTTTATTAATACAGAGAAATAAATTTTTTTTTTCCCCAGAAGTCATCAGCTTCTAGAGCTGTACATTTAATGCTGGCAGGCTTAGTCTGCGTTATGATTTTTTCAGGTTAGCCTTGTCATTTCTACCCTGTAGACTGTGAATCCCTGGTAGAGTTCAGTGAGCTCAAGAATCCAAAATCCAGGGCTGGCTGGTTAGCTCAGTTGGTTACAGCATGATGTTATAACACCAAGTTTGGATGCCTGCACTGGCCAACCCACATAAGAAAAGAAGAAGAAAAAAGAAGAATCTAAAATCTAAATGTGGACCAAACATTATAGTTTAGATCTACCTAATGCTAACAAAATTTGTACAATGAATAACATATTAGACGTTTTTAATATGTTAATAAAATACAAATTTGTTAGTATTACTGAATTCAAAGTAGCTTTTTTTTTTTCTTTCCTTTTTGTCTTTTTTCGTGACCGGTAACGGGATCGCAACCCTCGNGGGATCCGAACCCTCGGGCGGGAGTGCCGCCGCGCTTCCCAAGCGGCGCACTATCCAGTGCACCACCGGGCCGGCATGTATAATCAATTATGATTCAATAAAAAATAAATAAAAGCAAAGAAAAAAGTTATTAACATTGCAGAAAAAAATTTTTTATTTTTAACCAATTTTGTACTTACAGAAAAGTTGCAAAATAGTATAGAATGTTTTCATGTATCCTTTACTCATTTCTTCTGATGATATCATCTTACATAACCACAGTGCAATGATCAGAACCAGGAAATTGACTAAACTAAAGACCATTTTCAAAGTTCACCAGTGTACCCACCATTGTTCTTTTTCTGTTCCAGGATTTTATCTAGCATCTCACGTTGCGTTTTAGGTGGTTTTTTTTCCTTAGTCTCCTACATTCTGTAAAAGTTTCTCAGTCTTTATTTTTCTTTTATAACCTTGACATTTTTGGAGAATACTGACCAGTTATTTTGTCAAATGTCCCTCAGTTTTGTTTTGTCTGATGTTTTCTCATGATTGGTCTGAGATTATGTAGTTTAGGGAAGAATACCACAGAAATAATGTTGTGTTTCTCTCGGTGCATCAGATCTATGGCATTCATGATATGAATATGTATTAGTACTGGTGATTTTGACCTTGATCACTTGGTTAAGGTGGTTTCTAATGGGTTTCTCTACTGTAAAGTTACCAGCTTTCCCTTTGCTGCAGATCAGGGGGCACTACTGTAGTGTCTTAATTAAATAGCTTTATAATAACCCTTGAAATCAAGTAGTGTAGGTCTTTACCAGTTTTTTAAAATTGTATTAGGTTTTCTAAGTTCTTTGAATTTTCATATGCATAGTTGAATCCATGTGTCAGTTTCTACAAAAGTGGTTGCTGTGATGGTGCTGATTCTATATATCTATTTGGAGAGGACTGACATCTTAATAACATTGAGTCTCTAATCCATGAACGTAGTATATCTCTCTATATGTTTAATTCTATTTTCTATGTGAAAATTTTAGTGTAAAGTTGTAATACATAATTTCTTAAATTTATTATGAAGTGTTTTCTGTTTTTAAATGCTACTATTTTAAATATTTATTTACCAATTTTTATTTACCAATTTTTTGGTGCGAGTATATAGTAATGCAATTGGTTTTTGCACATTGACCTTATATCCTGTAACCTGCATAAATTCACTTATTAATTCTAATAACTATTTTGTATATTCTTCAGGATTTTTTAAGCAAAAAGTTGTATGGGTTTCAAATAAGGACAGTTTTAATTCTTTTTAAAATCCTTAATAATTTCAATTTTTAATGCCTCATTGCATTCTTTAGGGACTACCAACACAATGTAGAATAAAAGAACTCAGAGCCTTGTTCCCAATGACATATGGAAGGCATTCAATATTGAGGATTAAATAAAATGTTGGCTGCAGATTTTATTTGTGGATGTCCTCTATTAAATTGAGGAAATTCCCTTCTATTTTTTTGTCGATGATTGTTTTTATGATGAATGAGTATTAAATTTTGTCCAATACATCTATTTCTTGCATCTATTAATCTGATCATATGATTTTCTCTTAATGTATGAATTACATTGATCAATTTTTGAATGTTGAACAAATGTTACTTTCTTGAGGCTAACCCCACAAGGTCATGATGCCAGATTCAGATTGCTAATTTAATGAGGATTTTTTTGTTTATGGTCATGAGAAATATTGGTCTGTAGGTTTTTTTTGTTTTCCTTGTAAGATCTCTTCCAGGTTTTGCTATTAGGGTAATGCTGGCTTCACAGAAGAAATTGGGAAGCATTTTCTCATCCTGTCTTTTCTGGAAGAGTTTGCATAATATTTATTAAATGTTTGATAGAATTCATTAGTGAAGCCATCTGGACCTGGAGGTTTTATTAACTAGATGTTTAATTACGTAAGGATACTTCAAAAAGTTTCTGGAAAAATAGAATTAGAATATAATATGAATCTTTCCTTGAACTTTTTGAAGTACTGTTGTAAATTCAATTTTAAAAATAAGCATATCATAATTCAGAATTAATTTTTAAGCATTCGGTAAGTTATATTTTCAAGGAATTTAGTCATTTTATCTAAGTTGTGAAATTGTTTTAGCATAATGTCGGGTTTTTCTGTTTTTTTTTTTTCCTTTTTGTCTTTTTTCGTGACCGGTAACGGGATCGCAACCCTCGGTGTTGCGTCCGCACCGCGCACAACCAGTGTGCAGACCGGTCTCTATGTGGGATCCGAACCCTCGGCGGGAGCACCGCCGCGCTCCCAAGTGCCGCACTCTACCAAGTGCGCCACCGGGCCAGCCCTAAAGTATCTTTTTGAGTTATATATTTTTTCAGGTAACATATACTGTAAAAGCCCAGTTTCTGTAATATGGGCAGGAGCAGATTCAGATTCTCTTGAAGCTTACGCAGTTCAGGGAGCCCTCTTTAAGGAAAACATTCTTTTAAAATAGAAAATTAGATACTGGGCTTTGAGGGTCTATGCAAGAAAGCAGCCCTGAAGCTTAATCTCCACTGGTATCTTGGTAAATCTACCTCTGGATGTGGGGGTCTGCAAAAAGGTTGGGACCCACTGCTCTCCATCATCTCATGAATGGAAAGGTTTTTGGCCTGCCCACAGGAGGCTAATGTTTTCATATTGGGAACAATGGGGAACATATAACTTAGTAACTCTTCTATACAAGGAAATAGGTAATAAGATGACATGCTTCGTTTCTAATTTTGTCTTCTATCTTTCTAGAAGTTTACCTGATTAGGGATAACAAAGCAATGTAGGCTGTTTTGATGTGGTAAATTCCAGGAACTAGATAGTAATAATGATTAAGAATTTATAAGCAAGCTTATTGGAACTCCTTAGGGTCTATTCAGCAATAGTAAAATATAAATGACTATGTGAAAGAAAGTGAGCCGAGATGCCGGGTACCATTCAAGCTTTATTAAAGGAAGAAAATCTTCTGGGCTGTGCTCAAAGTAGCAGGCAGCCCAGGGCTGCCCTGAAAAGGGGACAGTACCAGGTATGGGGGTGGTAGAGTTTATATAGTGCTATAGTGCACCGAGGACTGGCTGATACCATCAAGGAGGGCCATTATGCTAATGTGGATTGGGGTGGAGAACTGTGTCCTTGTGGAAGCAAAAGGGGTTTCTGTTTAAGTCAGGAGACTTCTCGTAAAGGGAAGGGAGGAGGGGAGGGGGGCAGGTGGGCAGTGCCATTTTGTACTTGGGCTTGTCTAAAGTGGCGCTGGTTATGTTGTAGATCTATTACTATGTCTTCTTCAAAGTTGAGAGCAACACAGAAATAAGATTCTGATATACTCTTTCTTCTTCTTCCACCTATGATTGATTACTCCATTGGTTTAGGACTTGGCCAAAAACTAGTAAATGTGGGTAAAGATGATGATATATTTTCTGCAAAAAGATTTTGGGAATAAGTAGTAAGTTATTCCATCTATTATGTGGCCAGCTGACTGAGTTTTTGTAGTCTAGGACTATGTTCTGCCTGGATGCTATGAGCTCTTTGGTTGCTACTGCAGTGGGGCAAAGTCAGTCATTTAGGAATACCAGGTAATAGGATATGAGCAATTTTAAATTTGAATAAATTTGTCTCTTAGTCTATTTTCTTTTGCTATAACACAATACCACAGATTGGGTAATTTATAAAGAATAGAATTTTATTTGGCTCACAGTTCTGGAGGCTGGGAAGTTTAAGAGCATGACACTGGAATCTGGTGAGGACCTTTGTGACATATGATATTTATAATACTGGTTTTCTTCCATGGTTCCTGGCTCAAGCTACTCTCTGACCTTCTCCTGGCCTCCTTTTGCCTGCTCCTTTTTTTCCCCTGAGGCAAGAAATTCTCTGACCTATGTTAGCTGATTGTAGATCACAAGACCCCCATTTCAGGAGAGGCCCTGCCTTATGCCTGAGAGGAAGGAATTCTGCACAGAGAGGCCAAGAAGAATCTGAACAAACAGGCCTTGCTGGGTTTCTCCACCCAGTCTGTTAATGTTAGATCATACCCTTTTTGTCCAATCACATTTCTACACGGTTGTCCATGCTTTAGTCATGCCTATGTAATGAAGCTTCCATAAAAACCCAAGAGCACAGGGTTTGGGGAACTTCTGGATAGCTGAACACATGAAGGTTGCTGCAGGGTGGCTGCCTGGAGAGGGCGTGGAGGCTCTGTGCCGCTTGTCCCATTCTTCGTTGTATGCATCTCTTTATTTGTATCCTTTGTAATAGCCTTTATAATAAACGGTTAAATGTAAGTATGTGTTTCCCTGAGTTCTGTGAGCCACTTAAGCAAACTAATTAAACTCAAGGAGGGGGTTATGGGAATCCTGATTTATAGCTGGTTGGTCAGAAGTTCCAGAGGCCTGGACTTGTGGCTGGCATCTGATATGGAGGGCCAGTCTCAGGGACTGAGTACTTACCCTGTGCAATCTGAGAGTATCTCCAGGTAGTGTCAGAATTGAGTTGGAGGGCATCCAGCAGGTGACTGTTGCAGAATTGGTTGCTTGCTTGTTAATGGGGAAAAATCCCCACACATTTGGTCACAAAACTCAAAAGTCTGTTTTTTGTGCTGTTGATTGTTGCTGAGTGAGAGTATAAGACACACTTCTGTATGTGTTTTCCCACTTACCAATACAGCCATGATGATGTCCATGATGACATGTCAGGAGCAGACAGTGTCCATGACTGCAGGCCAGATAGCATATACAGTGTGGATACGCTGGACAAAGAGAGATTCAGTCCCAGGTGGGATGGAGCTAGACATCGCTAGATTCCATCATTCTATTCCTAATGGCACACAATTTAAAATTTATGAATTGTTTATTTATGGGATTTTCCATTTAACATTTTCAGACCATGGATGACCACAGGTAACTGAGACTGTTGAAAGCAAAATCATAGATAAGGGGGGGTACTACTGTAACCCAGCTGATTTCTGACCCCTACGCATTTCCCATTCTCAAGTTGAGTGGGATAAAGCGCCATATTCTCTGCCATAGAGGAGACTGTGGAGGGGACGGAGGCCCCTAGAAACATTGGTATATTAGAAACATTAATTGCCCTTAAAATCAGAGAAAACTTATATAGGAATTAAGAAATGGGAGTGATTCCCTTCAGGCTTGGGATGGTCAAGAAAGGTTTCATGAAGAGGCTGGGTTGCATAGTGAGCATTCCAAGTAGGTAAAACAGAATTAATAAGGACACTAAAATAGGAATATACTTTGTTTGGGAAGAAGGTTGATGTACGGAAATAGTAGGAGAAAAATAGAAAAAGTAAGTTAAAAATTAAGGTCAGATAGTGTTATTGAGAATCAGGCTAAAAAGTTTGGACATTTTTCTGTAGGAGGGACCTGGGAAAGTTTTTATTTTTAAATTGACACTTTAGAATATGTTTTTAAAAATGATTTTAAAAATTTTGGTAGTTGACATAAAGTTCACTTTTTTCGGTATAGAGTTCTGAGTTTTGCCAAATGCATAGAGGTAGTGTAACTATTTCTGCAGTCAAGATATAGAACAACTTCATCACCCTGGTGCTGCACCTTTGTAATCAGCGCCTACCATCACACACTACTCCTGGCAACCTCTGATTTATTTTCTGTTACTATAATTTTGACGTTTTCAGAAAGTCGTATAAGCAAAATCACACAGTATGTAGCATTTCGTAGCCTGCAGTATGCAGGCTTTTCACTTAGCGTGGTACATTTGAGATCCACCCGTGTTGTTAGATATGTCAGCACTCTCTTCTTTTTGTTGTTGACAGTAGTCCATTGTATGCCTGTACCATTCACCAGTTGAATATTTTGTTTTGTTTTGTTTTTTCCAGTTTTTGTATAAAGCCACTATAAATATAGGTTTTTGTGTGAATATAAGTTTTCATTTCTTTTGGGTAAAATACTTAGAAGTAGGATTGCCAGGTCATATGGTAAAAGTATATTTAAGTTTATAAGTAACTGCCAGCTGTGTCATTTTGCATTTCCATCAGCAATTTACGAGAGTGCCAGTTGCTTTGATTCCTCATCAGCACTTGTTATTGTCAGATGTAAGTTTTTTTGTTTTGGTTTGGTTTTTAGCTATTCTAACAGGTGTATAGTGTGGTTTTAATTTCCATTTTCCTAATGACTAATAATGTTGGGTATCTTTCCATGTAATTATTTGCCATCTGTATATCTTTTTGTTTGTTCATTTTTGGGTTTTGGTGGCTGGCCAGTAAGTGGATCCAAACCCTTGACCTTGATGATCTCAGCACTATGCTCTCCCAAGTGTTCTAACCAGCCCTAGGCCAGCCACCTAGTCCAGCCCTGTGTATCTTCTTTGGTGAAATATCTTTCCAATCTTTTGTCCATTTAAAAAAGATTGGGTAGTTTTCCTTATTTTTAAGTTTTGGAATTCTGTATATATATTTTAGATACAAGTCATTTATTCATTACATGATTTGCAAATATTTTTTCAATCTTTGGCTTATCTCTTCATTCTCTTGACAATGTCTTTCAAATAGCAGAAGTTCTTAATTATGATGAAGTCCAATTCTATAATTTTTTTTTCTTTTATATATGGTGCTTTTGTTATCTAAGGAATCTTTGCCTAACCAAAGTTCACAAAATGTTCTCCTGCCTTCTTCTAGATTTTATAGTTTTAGATTTTCCATTTAAAACTATGATCTATCGAGTTATTTTTATATAAGATGTAATGTATGAGTCAAGGTTCAGTTTTTTTGTATGTGAGTTTCCCAGTTGTTCCAACATCATTTGTTGAAAAGACTGTCATTTCCCAATTAAATTGCCTTCATATCTTCATCAAAATGAATTGATCATGTGTGGTCCTATTTCTGGACTCTCTGTTCCGTTGCATTGATTATGTGTCTGTCCTTTCACCAGTACCATACTGTATTAATTACTAAGTCATCCAACTTTGTTCTTCTGTTTCAAAATTGTTTTGTTACTTTACTTCTTTTGGCTTTCCATGTAACTTTTATAATCAGCTAGTTGATTTCTAAAAACAAAATAATCTTGCTGTGATTTTGGTTGGAAATTGCATTGTATGTATGATCAGTTGGGAGTGAATTGACATCTTAACAATATTGAGACTTCCAGTTCATGAACCCGGCTAACCTATCCACTTATTTAGGTCATCTTTGATTTCTTTCATCAGTGTTTTATAGTTTCCAGCATATAGGTCCTACACATAATTTGTTAGATTTTATATTTTTAAAATATAAAATACTTAAGTATACTTAGATACTTTAAAATAATTTTGATTTCCAATTGTTCATTGGTAGTATATGGAAACACAATTTTTTTTTTATATTGATATTGTGTTTCATGACTTTAATGAACTCACTTATTAGTTCTCAGAGCTTTCTTAAATAGATTCCTTGGGATTTTTAAACATAGAATATCATATCTGTGAATAGAGACAGTTTTATTTCTTTCATTACAATCTATATGCTTTTAAATTTAATTTTATTTTTTGCTTGCCTTATTGCACAGGCTAAAACCTCCAGTATGATATTGAATAAGAGAGGTGAGAGTAGACATCTTTGCCTTGCTTGGAACCTGGGACAGTGGGAATGATCCTGTCAAAAATCTGGTTTTGGGGGAAAAAAATCTGTTTTGGCTGGCAATTGACATTGCTGTACTGCTAAGGAACAATTTAAGCCTTCTGTCTTTCTGTGTAAAATGCACACAAATAAATAGTGAGAGATATTAAAGATAGATATTAATTTTTTTTTTTCCTTTTTGTCTTTTTTTGTGACCGACAATGGATCGCAACCCTCAGTGTTGCACCCACACCGGACCGGGACCGGCAACGGGATCATAACCCTCGGTGTTGCTCCCACAACCTGCTCAGCCAGTGAGTGGCCGGTCTGTATGTGGGATCCGAACCCTCGGCGGGAGCGCCACCGCGCTTCCCAAGCGGCGCACTGTAGCAGTGTGCCACCGGGCCAGCCCAGATAGATATTAATTTAAAAATTTTAATTATATAACATTAATTGGAACGGTAAGACACAGAGGCCAGAAAAACTGATGTATTGTGATAGTTTATATGGGAGGTAATTGGGGCATGAACTAGGTTGATGACAGTAGAAGTGAAAAAGAATGGTCAGTGTAAGAGATTTTGAAGGGAGAATTGACAGGCCTTTGTGACTTGAATAAGAAAGGGGGAAAGGGATAGGATGGAGTCAAAGACTACTGAGGTTTTGAAACTGGGTGTTTGGAGATGCTATTAGTAAAAAAAAAAAAAAAAATAGGGGAATCAGAGGAAAGCCTGTTTGAGGGGAAGGAGGTAACTTCAAATTTGGACATGTTTAACTAAATATGAAAGTGGGACAGTGTAGGTGGTAATTTGGCTTTAGAGGCCATGAGATTTTTGATTTATCTGTCAAGTGATGGTTGGAGTTCTGAGAGAGAAGGGGATGGGAACCCCAAGGGAAGGACTATAGGGAAGAGCATGAAGGTCTGATTTAAATGTTAGGGAATGCCCACTTTAAAGAAAACAGCAAAGAAGAGAGAAAGTAGGAGAACCAGTGTTCATTTATTATTCTTTCATTTTATTCATTTTTTTTTTTATTAATTCACTCAGTCCAGGATTGTGTAGCATCAAAGCAACACAAAGAGTGGGGCAGCCAGCAGTGTTAGGTGTTGCAGAAAAGTTAAGAAGAATGAAGCCTGTCGAAAAAGCCAGGATTTTTTTTTTTTTTTTTTTTTTAAAAGATGACCGGTAAGGGGATCTTAACCCTTGACTTGGTGTT
>NW_007728640.1:444255-453026 GCF_000696425.1 Galeopterus variegatus | reverse complement strand
AGTGCGCCACCGGGCCGGCCCTAAATCTTGATTTCTTTTTGTTTGTTTGTTTTTTGGTGGCTGGCCAGTATGGGGATCTGAACCCTTGACCTTGGTGTTATCAGCACTGCAGTCTAAGCAAGTGAGCTAGCCTGCCAGCCCTTAGAAGATTTATTCTTTTTTTTTTTTGTTAAATTTATTTATTTATTAATATTATTATTTTTTTATATTCTAAGATGTTGTAGAGCAGTTGGGGGGGAGGGGGAGAGGGGAAGGAAATAGGATGGGAGCAGTAAGAAGGAGGTAGGACTTGGTTGAGGCTCATGGCACCCCCCTCATTCTGGTAGGGAAGACCAGGGGTGTTCTGGCGGTGGTATAGTGGTTGTTGCTGAGCTGGTTGAGGATGTAACGGGGGTGTGGCTGAGGCCCTCAGCTCCCTGTCACCTTGGCTCGGGAGCCTGCAGTGCTTCCTGTGGCAGCTTGGTGGTTGTTGCTGGACTGCTTGTGTATATCGGGGGTGTGTGGCCAAGGCCTGAGGCCCCCTGCTGTCCCTGCTCAGGAGCCTGGGGCACTTCCTGCAGTGGCTCAGTGGTTGTCGCTGGGCTGCTTGTGGATGTTAGGGGTGTGTAGCTGAGGCCCTTGGCCCCCTGCCAACCCGGTTTGGTAGCCTGGGGCACTTCCTGCAACAGCTTGGTGGTCATTGCTGGGCTGGTTGCGGATGTTGGGGGCTGGGGGCAAGCCTAAGGCCCTCGGCCCCCCACTGCCCTGGCTTGGTAGCCTGGGGTTCTTCCTGCATACATCATCTTGGTGATCATTGCTGGGATGTGTATGGTCATGGGGGGCATGGCTGAGGCCTACGGCTCTCCCACCTCACTGGCTTGGGAGTCCAGGGGGCTTCTAGTCCTTCTAGATTTTGTAGGAGTTTTTTGGAAGTGTTAGACCTTTTCTAGTTAATATCAGACTTTGTCTCTGATCTGTGGGTAATTTTTCTTTCAGTTCTGTGTTGGATTAATCGCTGTTCCCACCACTTAAACTCTGCACTGGAACAAATTTATTGTCCTTTACTTACTTCTAAAATGGGGGAACTTCCTGTGGGGACCATCACTTCAGCCCTGTAGTTGAGGTAAGTTGCTGCTTTGCTGCTGATTCCCTGGGGAAGGCTTTTTGTGCAGCTCAGGTTTTTTTTTTTTCCTTTTTGTCTTTTTCCCTGCCCGGCACCGGGACCGCACCCCTCGGTGTTGCGCCCGCACCGTGCTCAGCCAGTGAGCAGGAACCGGTCCCTACACGGGATCCGAACCCTCGGCGGGAGCGCCGCCGCGCGCCCAAGCGGCGCACTCTCCAGTGCGCCACCGGGCCAGCCCGTGCAGCTCAGGTTTTTTTTTTTTCCTTTTTGTCTTTTTCCCTGCCCGGCACCGGGACCGCACCCCTCGGTGTTGCGCCCGCACCGTGCTCAGCCAGTGAGCAGGAACCGGTCCCTACACGGGATCCGAACCCTCGGCGGGAGCGCCGCCGCGCGCCCAAGCGGCGCACTCTCCAGTGCGCCACCGGGCCAGCCCGTGCAGCTCAGGTTTTTTTTTTTTCCTTTTTGTCTTTTTCCCTGCCCGGCACCGGGACCGCACCCCTCGGTGTTGCGCCCGCACCGTGCTCAGCCAGTGAGCAGGAACCGGTCCCTACACGGGATCCGAACCCTCGGCGGGAGCGCCGCCGCGCGCCCAAGCGGCGCACTCTCCAGTGCGCCACCGGGCCAGCCCGTGCAGCTCAGGTTTTAATGGTTGACCTTGTTTGTACTTCCAGGTCTCATGAGGTCCAGTACACCTGGGTTGTATGGAAACTCTGGTCTGGGCCCAAGTTTTTTCAGCAAAGTACACCCTATGCAGTTCTATATTCCTGACCATTCTCCACTAAGTGGTCCTGCGCTGATTGGTGTGCAGATTAGCTGCCCTTGCTGTGCCCCAGTGTTCCCTCGGTGGGCCAATCTCTCCCACCGCCTGTGCTCCAAGTACTTCCCATGGGGCAGGACATGGACCAGTCCCTTGTGATGACTCACCAGCCTCTGAGTGGCTCATTTTTTTAGTTGTGGCTCCTTGCTCATATGTGGGTCCACGGGAACACTGTTATTGGTCTTGCTGGCCTGGGGGCCACCATGGCCCTCTTCTCCCCTGCTTCCTCCCAGCAACTTCATAGGAAGGACACAGCTGCAGCTTTTGCCAGCTCCTGCTCCGTGCACTCACCAGCACCAGCCTTAAAGCAGCTGGGGCTCAAAATGGTAGGAGCAGTCCTTTCTTTCTCTCATTGTGGCTTCTAACACCTTTATGCACTCTGTAGGTCTCTCCTCCTCTTCCCGTGAGCTCTAGTGGCCCCAGCTTGGCTGTCGTTGCTTTCTGATAGTTGTAAATTGGTTGATTTGTGTGAGAGAGTGACACTGGGGCCATCTATTCTGCCATCTTGAGTGGAAGCCCTCAGAAGACTTATTCTTGTTGGCTTACAACTTTCTAGTATTGTGAAGTCCCCCAAACAAAATTTACCTTTCTGTTTTTAGGCGTAGCAGTTCACTCATTCAGTGAACTTATTATTCCTTGTTTGTTTTTAAATTTTTATAGTACTTTCTCATGCTAATGCATTAAATCCCTACTACTGTGTGAGACAGGTATTGTGCCACTGTTTACAGACCCAGAAAACAAAGTGCAGGACACCTAAGTAGTTTGTCTGGGATTGTACAAAGTGTTAAAAATGTGGAAATTGAACCCAAGTACCTTGGTGTTGTCAGCACCATGCTCTAATCAGCTGAGCCAACTGGCCAGCCAGCCCTGAACCCATATCTTCTAACTCTAAGTCTTGCCCTAGTCGTCTTTGTATTTTATCACAGTAGTCTACATCACTTCCTCCTTGCAACAACTTGAGCTCTCTTTTTTGTGGAAATTGTATTCAAGCTTTATTCCATTTTATTTTGTCCTCACATCTATACGTTTTTGTCTTTGTCTTTCTCTCCTTCCTTTTTTTTAGTTTGAGATTGCCAACTAGTGTAATGATTTTAGTCATGATTCTGCATTGAATCACTAATACTGCATACGGTGCGAGGTAATTCTTATATAATTTTAAACTTTTTTTTATTGCACATAACAATTCCCTTTCAATTTAGAAAAATAACTTAAACCTTACAGAGAAGTTGCAAGAAATGGTACAAAGGTTTCTTTTTTCTTTTTTTTTTTCCTTTTTGTCTTTTTTCGTGACCGGTAACGGGATCGCAATCCTCGGTGTTGCGCCCACACCGTGACCGGCAACGGGATCGCAACCCTCGGTGTCGCACCCGCACTGCGCTCAACCAGTGAGCGGACCGGTCTCTACATGGGATCCGAACCCTCGACGGGAGCACCGCCACGCTCCCAAGCGCTGCACTCTACCGAGTGCGCCACCGGGCCGGCCCCAAAGGTTTCTCATGTACTCATCATGTATTAACATCTTATTATATTTGCTTTACCATGTGTTCTCTGTTTTTTTCTTCTGAACCATTTGAGAATATGTTTCAGACATAATGTTCTTTACACCTAAATACTTCAATATCTAAGAAATTCTTTTTCTTTTTTAAAATAGGTTGTTAGAGCCATGTTGATAGAACTATAATTTCCTTTCTCATATTTTCAGTAGATGGCATTGGAGAAAGGATTATGTTGTTTTGTGCTGAGCCTACAACTTGTGAAGACTTTTTGTCATTATTATTTCTCTGGACCATTTGGTACTCCCTCTCTTACCTTTGTTCTTTTTGGCTCTCACCTCTAGTTTCTGACACACCTAAAGCAAGTATGAGAACTTATTGCCATATCCTACATAATGCGGCCATTCAGAGCCTGAGAATCTTTCTTCTCTTACAGCCTTTTCCCCCCTTTGCTCCCTGTACTCAGGGGTGTGTGTCATAGGGTAGGCTGAGTTTCAGTAAGCTCCTGATGTGAATACTGGAAACCCTACCTGCCTGCCAAGTCCTCTTGGCTGTGAGCAAAGTGGAGGCTTGGTACTTGTCATTCCCCTGCAGCAGTTGAGCTGAAAGAATGCTGCACGGCTTGTTGGAAGTTGCTTAGTGGCCTTGAGTGGGATGTATATGAGGGTGTGTGTAGAAGGGTGAGGGTCTTGTAGTCTGTGTGGGAGATGTGAGTTCCTTCCTAGTGCCATGTTAATCATCAGACGGTATTTACTGAGTGCCTCCTTATGACTAGCACTGTGATAGAAGCTTTTGGAATAGTGTAATAAAATACATAATTAAGTCATGGTGTAATAGCCAAACAGTTCTATCTCTGCCACTTACCAACTTTGAATTGGGCAAGTTAACATCTTTAAGCCTTACTTGACTATTCTGTAAAATGTAAGTGTTATTACCTACCTGATAGGGCTGTTGTGAAAATTAAATAAAGAATGTTAAGTGTAGCGTTCAGCGCATGCCTGACGTTAGTTACTATATATATGACTGATACCATAAAAAATAGTAATAAAAACAGCTGGAGAATAATATGACAGTACATTGTATAGTCAAATACTTTACGTATGACATGTAGATTATAAACAGTCTGGGAATTTAGAGAAGGGAAAGAACAATCTTGTGCAACCATTTAATATTTCTATGCCTCAGTTTTTCCACTGGACACACTGTGCGTAATGCTAGGTGATCTTCCAGAGAATGATTAAGATGTTAAGGCATTTTTGCTTTCTTAGGTGGTGCATTTGATGGTGGAAAGGAAGGGAGAAGTTGAAGAGCTGTTAGAAACCGAGTTTTACACTTAACATTCTTAATTTTTTCTTTATGTGAACATGGCAGCCTTATAGGAAAACTTAAAGCTGGAGATTAGATGTCCAGGGAAGGTGCTTGCTTAGGTATTACTCCCTGCTGCCTCACTGGCATTTTAATTAGTTGAAAACTAAAGTTGGTCAATGGATGACCTCTGATTGTGGGCCCCTCAGATTTAATCTGATTAAGTGATTTGTAACCCAAATTATCTCTGTGATCCTCTGACAGAAAGTATAAACAGACAGGGCAGAAGAAGATTTAGTTCTCTTGGACCGGACATTAAGGACATATGGTTTACTCACCATGAGTGTTTCTCTGGGATGGGAGGGTCATCTTTACTCACACACGATTGGGCACATTCAGGGTATTATGGCCATAGACAGGGACATCTTTACTCAGAATGCAGTCCAGACTGCTAACTTGGCCTTCCCACCTTTAAACAGGTTTTTATAACCATACACATGGAAAACATCTTTTAAAAAGTAATTTACTCACGATGTCCAGAAGAAACTTTCAATTCCTAGTTTCGTGTGTGGTTACTTGGTGGTTTTGTTTTGTTTTGTATTTTGTTAGCCTGATTCTAGAAAGTTTGTATTTGGTTTTTATTTCTATCCAAATTAACTTTCTTCTTCAAGAAAATTTTTGAGAAGTTTCCCATTAAAGTTGTTCATGCCTTTTTTTTTCCCTCTTATTTCAAGTGCTTCTCTTTTTTGTTGTTGTTAGGGGGTTTTGGTTGCTTTTCTTTTGGCATTGTTTGCCAAGGTTTCAAGTTTATAGTGAGAGGTGAGGCAACGTTGATCTTGGCAGAACAGTGCAAAACCAGTAGAGTCATTAAGTGACGCAAGCTTTTAATTTTTTTTTTTTTTCCTTTCTGTTAAAGCTCTCTGACACAGCTGGCTATTCTAGTACCAGAAGAGGAGAGGAGAAGAGACTTTCTGAAGATCTGGATGGGACAATAGAAGAAGTTTGAGGCACATGAAAAAGAAACAGCAAGAACATCAACAAAAACCCCAGATAATTTAAACAAGCTTCTTGGCTTTGTGGAATTTCTGTCAGTTGCTCAGAACTTGAGTTTTTACTTCAGAGGATGATGGGACAAGGCAATAGAGGGCGAGGAGGGTTATGCTGGATTTCTGCTTGTCTGTCTGCCTCTCCTTCCAGTTGGAAAAATCTTCAGTCCACAAAACACGTTATAAACAAGCCTAAAGAATACATCTTACTCTGATCCTGAATGCTGTTGGAGTTGAGGATTACATTTATTTCACCAGGAATTTATGGAGGACATTCAAGAAAAATAGAAGAAAGCAATACTTCAGGATTTCTCTGTTTGAATTAGTCCTGTGCCATGGGCATTTGTTTGGAGCAAGTAAAGGACGGCTCTGTCATCTGGATCTAAAAGGATACCTGAGTTACTTGAACTACATATATGATGTTTAGAAGGTGGTAAACTCAAAGTCTTTCAACATAAATTCACTAAATTCTGGATTCTCTTTCTTTTGAGAATTTCAGCAGATGGGAATTAGCTGCCAAAAAGATATAAAACCTTTTCTGCATCTTCAGGCTGAATGTGAACAATAATGTCTTGGAAGAGAAATTATTTTTCAGGGGGCCGTGGTAGTGTCCAAGGGATGTTTGCACCTCGAAGCTCAACCTCCATAGCCCCCAGCAAAGGCCTCAGCAATGAGCCAGGGCAGAACAGCTGCTTCCTCAACAGTGCCCTGCAGGTAAGGGTAATTTCTTTCTTTTTGGTGAACTTTGACTTTTAGTTGCTGTTTTTCTGATAACTCTTATAAGTATACTGGACAGTCTCTGTTTGAGGTTGGTAACCTGAGATCATTTTTTAAGCTGTGTCATTTTAGGCAAGTCACTTTATCTCTTTGAATCTCAATTACTTCATTTGTAAAAAGAGGGATTAATAATGATAATAGAAATAATAATAACTGTAGCTACTATTATTTACCTGCCTAAATGGAGGTTTTTTTGTTTTTTTTTTAAAAAGATGACCGGTAAGGGGATCTTAACCCTTGACTTGGTGTTGTCAGCACCACGCTCAGCCAGTGAGCGAACCGGCCATCCCTATATGGGATCCGAACCCGTGGCCTTGGTGTTATCAGCACCGCACTCTCCCGAGTGAGCCACGGGCCGGCCCCTGAATGGAGGTTAATGATCTTTTACTTGCTTATCAACTTTTTTTCCTGAGCAGTCTCTACTGTTTCCTTTTTTTTCCTTTTTAAGACCAAGATGTCTTATCATCCTAGTTGCTTTTCTCAAGTATAGAAACTAAAATTCTTTCCACAAGTCAAAGACTTTCAGGTATGCTGTTCTTGTCTCGTAATATTCAGGCTCTTAGCCCACACACTGAATGTCTTTGTCTACTTCTCTATCTCCTCCCTCTGAGCTTTCCTGTATTGGTTCATGATTGGTGTCTGGTCAGAAATGCTCGAATAGGGCTATTGGCAAGTAAATTCCCATAAGGTGATTATCTACCCTAGATTTTTCCCTGTTGCTATTGCTTGCTACCTTGGTCTCAGAATCCCAAAGCTTCCCATCTGTCTGTCTGCTCTGCCTAGTCAAGCCCCGTAGAGTGTTAAGTTCTTCCTCCTTGGCCTAACTTTCAAGTTATTACTTTCCTCTGTTTTCTGCTTTTCATAGTAAAAGTAAATGAAATTTGCCTCCCAAGATAATTATACTTGGGTAAAATATTAGTTTGACTCTTCAGATGTAATGAGAAAACGGGTTGCTATGAGAAAGAAAAGACAAGAAAATGTGTTTGGTATAAGGAGCTTTGGACTTGGGAATTAGGAGATCTGGATTCTAGTTTTAGTTCTTTATAGACTAGTCTTGTGACCTTGTACATGTAACAAAGTCTGAGTTTCCTCATTCATAATACAAGAATTTTACCAAGCTTATCTATGTCATAAAAGTTTTATACTCTCTCAGTTCTCAAGTTTTTATTTGAAAACATTAAAAAATCCTATGCTGTCAAGCCTATAGAAAGAGTTTAAGTACTTTCCCTAATTACCATCACAAATTCCAGTCAGTTGGTGGTGTTGGTTAGATTTTTTTCCCATATGATGCATGTTAGGCTTTTGAATGACTTTATATACTGATAATACTTTTTGTAATTTAGAAGCAGGCAAAATAAGACATTGACATAGATGTTTGTGTTTACCTCCTTCTAGGCCATAGTCCTGTTTTGCAATTCTGTTTCCTTGTATATGTTCTATTCATATTGTCAATTGGAACAATAATATTTATGGCCTTTAATTCTAATTTCCAATGCCACATACAACAAACACTATATATACATACATACATATTTCTGTATGTATACATGTTCTTAAATATGTACACACATTCTTAAAGGTTGAGGCATTGAAGTTTTTTGAGTCCCTATTGTAATCATGTTACAAGTTGAAAATAATTGTTGCTATGAGCTAATATTCTAACTTTTGATATGAAACCTGTGTTTACCACAGATGTAACACTTGTTATAAAAAGGTTACACTTCTCATAAAAAGGTGTTTTTTATTTGGGAGCATAGCCCATATCAAGAACGTTCAGAATATATATCTTGAGACATATAAGTAAGATGAAACTCCAGAGGTATGAAGTGATCAGGGGCTCCTGACATAGTGCTTTTTCATACATTATGTCATTAAATGTTTTCCTGGTAAGGGGAACTTCCTAAGTCATTATGCTAGACTTTATATAATTTTTTAAAAACAAAGTCTACAGTTTATTCAGAATTTCTTAGTTTTTATCTAGTGTCCTTCTGTTTCAGGACTCCATCCAGGATACCATATTTACATTGCCTTGTCATGTTTCCTTAGCCTTCTCTGGGCTATGACAATTTCTCAGAATTTCCTTATTTTTGATGATTTTGAAAGTTTTTCCTTTTTTTTTTTTTGTCTTTTTTCATGACCGGCAACGGATCGCAACCCTCAGTGTCGCGCCTGTACCAGACCGGGACCGGCAACGGGATCGCAACCCTCGGTGTTGCGCCCGCACCTCGCTC